>NW_026529647.1:0-73626 GCF_028500815.1 Rissa tridactyla
CCCACAGACCTGGGGGCTGCAGGCTTTGCTGCTGCCTTCAGCCTCGACACCACCCTTACCCACTTGGCGCCCGCGCCAGGCACAAAAATGGCCATACGGCTGGAGATGGGTCCCCCGCCCAAAGAGCCAGCAGGGAAAATTATGCCTTGTTCTAAAGCTCTTTGGGAACCGCTTGCGTAGCCCCACAGACCTGGGGGCTGCGGGCTTTCCTGCTGCCTTCAGCCTCAAAACCACCCTTTCCCACTTGGCCCCCGGCCAGGCACAAAAATGGCCATACGGCTGGAGATGGGTCCCCCGCCCAAAGAGCCAGCAGGGAAAACTATGCCTTGTTCTAAAGCTCTTTGGGAACCGCTTGCTTGGCCCCACAGACGTGGGGGCTGCGGGCTTTCCTGCTGCCTTCAGCCTCAAAACCACCCTATGCCACTACGCACCGCGTCAGGCACAAAAATAGCCATACGGCTGGAGATGGGTCCCCCACCCAAAGAGCCAGCAGGGAAAACTATGCCTTGTTCTAAAGCTCTTTGGGAACCGCTTGCGTAGCCCCACAGACCTGGGGGCTGCGGGCTTTCCTGCTGCCTTTAGCCTCGACACCACCCTTTCCCTCTTGGCGCCGCGCCAGGCACAAAAATGGCCGTATGGCTGGAGATGGGTCCCCCGCCCAAAGAGCCAGCAGGGAAAACTATGCCTTGTTCTAAAGCTCTTTGGGAACCGCTTGCGTAGCCCCACAGACCTGGGGGCTGCGGGCTTTCCTGCTGCCTTTAGCCTCGACACCACCCTTTCCCTCTTGGCGCCGCGCCAGGCACAAAAATGGCCGTATGGCTGGAGATGGGTCCCCCGCCCAAAGAGCCAGCAGGGAAAACTATGCCTTGTTCTAAAGCTCTTTGGGAACCGCTTGCGTAGCCCCACAGACCTTGGGGCTGCGGGCTTTCCTGCTGCCTTCAGCCTCGACAGCACCCTTTCCCACTTGGCTTCGCGCCAGGCACAAAAATGGCCTATGGCTGGAGATGGGTCCCATGCCCTAAGAGCCAGCTGGGAAAACTATGCCTTGTTCTAAAGCTCTTTGGGAACCGCTTGCGTAGCACCACAGACCTGGGGGCTGCAGGCTTTGCTCCTGCCTTCAGCCTCAAAGCCACCCCTTTCCCACCTGGCGCCGCGCCAGGCTCAAAAATGGCCATACGGCTGGAGATGGGTCCCCCGCCCAAAGAGCCAGCAGGGAAAACTATGCCTTGTTCTAAAGCTCTTTGGGAACCGCTTGCGTAGCCCCACAGACCTGGGGGCTGCAGGCTTTGCTGCTGCCTTCAGCCTCAAAACCACCCTTTCCCACTTGGCGCTGCGCCAGGCACAAAAATGGCCATACGGCTGGAGATGGGTCCCCCGCCCAAAGAGCCAGCAGGGAAAATTATGCCTTGTTCTAAAGCTCTTTGGGAACCGCTTGCGTAGCCCCACAGACCTGGGGGCTGCGGGCTTTCCTGCTGCCTTTAGCCTCGACACAACCCTTTCCCACTTGGCGCCGCGCCAGGCTCAAAAATGGCCATACGGCTGGAGATGGGTCCCCCGCCCAGAGAGCCAGCAGGGAAAACTATGCCTTGTTCTAAAGCTCTTTGGGAACCGCTTGCGTAGCCCCACAGACCTGGGGGCTGCGGGCTTTCCTGCTGCCTTCAAGCCTCAAAGCCACCCTTTCCCACTGGGCGCCGGGCCAGGCACAAAAATGGCCTATGGCTGGAGATGGGTCCCCCGCCCAAAGAGCCAGCAGGGAAAACTATGCCTTGTTCTAAAGCTCTTTGGGAACCGCTTGCGTAGCCCCACAGACCTTGGGGCTGCGGGCTTTCCTGCTGCCTTCAGCCTCGACAGCACCCTTTCCCACTTGGCTTCGCGCCAGGCACAAAAATGGCCTATGGCTGGAGATGGGTCCCATGCCCTAAGAGCCAGCTGGGAAAACTATGCCTTGTTCTAAAGCTCTTTGGGAACCGCTTGCGTAGCACCACAGACCTGGGGGCTGCAGGCTTTGCTCCTGCCTTCAGCCTCAAAGCCACCCTTTCCCACCTGGCGCCGCGCCAGGCTCAAAAATGGCCATTACGGCTGGAGATGGGTCCCCCGCCCAAAGAGCCAGCAGGGAAAACTATGCCTTGTTCTAAAGCTCTTTGGGAACCGCTTGCGTAGCCCCACAGACCTGGGGGCTGCAGGCTTTGCTCCTGCCTTCAGCCTCAAAGCCACCCTTTCCCACCTGGCGCCGCGCCAGGCTCAAAAATGGCCATACGGCTGGAGATGGGTCCCCCGCCCAAAGAGCCAGCAGGGAAAACTATGCCTTGTTCTAAAGCTCTTTGGGAACCGCTTGCGTAGCCCCACAGACCTGGGGGCTGCAGGCTTTGCTGCTGCCTTCAGCCTCAAAACCACCCTTTCCCACTTGGCGCTGCGCCAGGCACAAAAATGGCCATACGGCTGGAGATGGGTCCCCCGCCCAAAGAGCCAGCAGGGAAAATTATGCCTTGTTCTAAAGCTCTTTGGGAACCGCTTGCGTAGCCCCACAGACCTGGGGGCTGCGGGCTTTCCTGCTGCCTTTAGCCTCGACACAACCCTTTCCCACTTGGCGCCGCGCCAGGCTCAAAAATGGCCATACGGCTGGAGATGGGTCCCCCGCCCAGAGAGCCAGCAGGGAAAACTATGCCTTGTTCTAAAGCTCTTTGGGAACCGCTTGCGTAGCCCCACAGACCTGGGGGCTGCGGGCTTTCCTGCTGCCTTCAAGCCTCAAAGCCACCCTTTCCCACTGGGCGCCGGGCCAGGCACAAAAATGGCCTATGGCTGGAGATGGGTCCCCCGAACAAAGAGCCAGCAGGGAAAACTATGCCTTGTTCTAAAGCTCTTTGGGAACTGCTTGCGTAGCCCCACAGACCTGGGGACTGCAGGCTTTCCTGCTGCCTTCAGCCTCAAAGCCACCCTTTCCCACTTGGCGCCCTATCAGGCACAAAAATGGCCTATGGCTGGAGATGGGTCCCATGCCCAAAGAGCCAGCAGGGAAAACTATGCCTTGTTCTAAAGCTCTTTGGGAACCGCTTGCTTGGGCCCACAGACCTGGGGGCTGCGGGCTTTCCTGCTGCCTTCAGCCTCAAAACCACCCTATGCCACTACGCACCGCGCCAGGCACAAAAATAGCCATACGTCTGGAGATGGGTCCCCCGCCCAAAGAGCCAGCAGGGAAAACTATGCCTTGTTCTAAAGCTCTTTGGGAACCGCTTGCTTGGCCCCACAGACGTGGGGGCTGCGGGCTTTCCTGCTGCCTTCAGCCTCGACACCACCCTTTCCCACTTGGCGCCGCGCCAGGCACAAAAATGGCCATACGGCTGGAGATGGGTCCCCCGCCCAAAGAGCCAGCAGGGAAAACTCTGCCTTGTTCTAAAGCTCTTTGGGAACCGCTTCCATAGCCCCACAGACCTGGGGGCTGCAGGCTTTCCTGCTGCCTTCAGACTCGACACCACCCTTTCCCACTTGGCGCCGCGCCAGGCACAAAAATGGCCATACGACTGGACATGTGTCCGCCGCCCAAAGAGCCAGCAGGGAAAACTCTGCCTTGTTCTAAAGCTCTTTGGGAACCGCTTGCGTAGCCCCACAGACGTTAGGGCTGCAGGCTTTGCTGCTGCCTTCAGCCTCAAAACCACCCTTTCCCACTTGGCGCCGCGCCAGGCTCAAAAATGGCCATACGGCTGGAGATGGGTCCCCCGCCGAAAGAGCCAGCTGGGAAAACTATGCCTTGTTCTAAAGCTCTTTGGGAACCGCTTGCTTGGCCCCACAGACGTGGGGGCTGCGGGCTTTCCTGCTGCCTTCAGCCTCAAAACCACCCTATGCCACTACGCACCGCGTCAGGCACAAAAATAGCCATACGGCTGGAGATGGGTCCCCCACCCAAAGAGCCAGCAGGGAAAACTATGCCTTGTTCTAAAGCTCTTTGGGAACCGCTTGCGTAGCCCCACAGACCTGGGGGCTGCAGGCTTTCCTGCTGTCTTCAGCCTCAAAGCCACCCTTTCCCACTTGGCGCCCTATCAGGCACAAAAATGGCCTATGGGTGGAGATGGGTCCCATGCCCAAAGAGCCAGCAGGGAAAACTATGCCTTGTTCTAAAGCTCTTTGGGAACCGCTTGCGTAGCCCCACAGACCTGGGGGCTGCGGGCTTTCCTGCTGCCTTCAGCCTCAAAGCCACCCTTTCCCACTTGGCGCCGGGCCAGGGACAAAAATGGCCATACGGCTGGAGATGGGTCCCCCGCCCAAAGAGCCAGCAGGGAAAACTATGCCTTGTTCTAAAGCTCTTTGGGAACCGCTTGCGTAGCCCCACAGACCTGGGGGCTGCGGGCTTTCCTGCTGCCTTTAGCCTCGACACCACCCTTTCCCTCTTGGCGCCGCGCCAGGCACAAAAATGGCCGTACGGCTGGAGATGGGTCCCCCGCCCAAAGAGCCAGCAGGGAAAACTATGCCTTGTTCTAAAGCTCTTTGGGAACCGCTTGCGTAGCCCCACAGACCTGGGGGCTGCAGGCTTTCCTGCTGCCTTCAGCCTCAAAGCCACCCTTTCCCACTTTGCGCCGCGCCAGGCACAAAAATGGCCATACGGCTGGAGATGGGTCCCCCGCCCAAAGAGCCAGCAGGGAAAACTATGCCTTGTTCTAAAGCTCTTTGGGAACCGCTTCCATAGCCCCACAGACCTGGGGGCTGCAGGCTTTCCTGCTGCCTTCAGACTCGACACCACCCTTTCCCACTTGGCGCCGCGCCAGGCACAAAAATGGCCATACGACTGGACATGTGTCCGCCGCCCAAAGAGCCAGCAGGGAAAACTCTGCCTTGTTCTAAAGCTCTTTGGGAACCGCTTGCGTAGCCCCACAGACGTTAGGGCTGCAGGCTTTGCTGCTGCCTTCAGCCTCAAAACCACCCTTTCCCACTTGGCGCCGCGCCAGGCTCAAAAATGGCCATACGGCTGGAGATGGGTCCCCCGCCCAAAGAGCCAGCTGGGAAAACTATGCCTTGTTCTAAAGCTCTTTGGGAACCGCTTGCTTGGCCCCACAGACGTGGGGGCTGCGGGCTTTCCTGCTGCCTTCAGCCTCAAAACCACCCTATGCCACTACGCACCGCGTCAGGCACAAAAATAGCCATACGGCTGGAGATGGGTCCCCCACCCAAAGAGCCAGCAGGGAAAACTATGCCTTGTTCTAAAGCTCTTTGGGAACCGCTTGCGTAGCCCCACAGACCTGGGGGCTGCAGGCTTTCCTGCTGTCTTCAGCCTCAAAGCCACCCTTTCCCACTTGGCGCCCTATCAGGCACAAAAATGGCCTATGGGTGGAGATGGGTCCCATGCCCAAAGAGCCAGCAGGGAAAACTATGCCTTGTTCTAAAGCTCTTTGGGAACCGCTTGCGTAGCCCCACAGACCTGGGGGCTGCGGGCTTTCCTGCTGCCTTCAGCCTCGATACCACCATTTCCCACTTGGCGCTGCGCCATGCACAAAAATGGCCATACGGCTGGAGATGGGTCCCCCGCCCAAAGAGCCAGCAGGGAAAACTATGCCTTGTTCTAAAGCTCTTTGGGAACCGCTTGCGTAGCCCCACAGACCTGGGGGCTGCGGGATTTCCTGCTGCCTTCAGCCTCGACACCACCCTTTCCCTCTTGGCGCCGCGCCAGGCACAAAAATGGCCGTACGGCTGGAGATGGGTCCCCCGCCCAAAGAGCCAGCAGGGAAAACTATGCCTTGTTCTAAAGCTCTTTGGGAACCGCTTGCGTAGCCCCACAGACCTGGGGGCTGCGGGCTTTCCTGCTGCCTTCAGCCTCAAAGCCACCCTTTCCCACTTTGCGCCGCGCCAGGCACAAAAATGGCCATACGGCTGGAGATGGGTCCCCCGCCCAAAGAGCCAGCAGGGAAAACTATGCCTTGTTCTAAAGCTCTTTGGGAACCGCTTGCGTAGCCCCACAGACCTTGGGGCTGCGGGCTTTCCTGCTGCCTTCAGCCTCGACAGCACCCTTTCCCACTTGGCTTCGCGCCAGGCACAAAAATGGCCTATGGCTGGAGATGGGTCCCATGCCCTAAGAGCCAGCTGGGAAAACTATGCCTTGTTCTAAAGCTCTTTGGGAACCGCTTGCGTAGCACCACAGACCTGGGGGCTGCAGGCTTTGCTCCTGCCTTCAGCCTCAAAGCCACCCTTTCCCACCTGGCGCCGCGCCAGGCTCAAAAATGGCCATACGGCTGGAGATGGGTCCCCCGCCCAGAGAGCCAGCAGGGAAAACTATGCCTTGTTCTAAAGCTCTTTGGGAACCGCTTGCGTAGCCCCACAGACCTGGGGGCTGCGGGCTTTCCTGCTGCCTTCAGCCTCAAAACCACCCTTTCCCACTTGGCCCCCGGCCAGGCTCAAAAATGGCCATACGGCTGGAGATGGGTCCCCCGCCCTAAGAGCCAGCAGGGAAAACTATGCCTTGTTCTAAAGCTCTTTGGGAACCGCTTGCGTAGCCCCACAGACCTGGGGGCTGCAGGCTTTGCTCCTGCCTTCAGCCTCAAAGCCACCCTTTCCCACTTAGCGCCGCGCCAGGCTCAAAAATGGCCATACGGCTGGAGATGGGTCCCCGCCCAGAGAGCCAGCAGGGAAAACTATGCCTTGTTCTAAAGCTCTTTGGGAACCGCTTGCGTAGCCCCACAGACCTGGGGACTGCGGGCTTTCCTGCTGCCTTCAGCCTCGACACCACCCTTTCCCACTTGGCGCCGCGCCAGGCACAAAAATGGCCATACGGCTGGAGATGGGTCCCCCGCCCAAAGAGCCAGCAGGGAAAACTATGCCTTGTTCTAAAGCTCTTTGGGAACCGCTTGCATAGCCCCACAGACCTGGGGGCTGCAGGCTTTCCTGCTGTCTTCAGCCTCAAAGCCACCCTTTCCCACTTGGCGCCGGGCCAGGCACAAAAATGGCCATACGGCTGGAGATGGGTCCCCCGCCCAAAGAGCCAGCAGGGAAAACTATGCCTTGTTCTAAAGCTCTTTGGGAACCGCTTGCGTAGCCCCACAGACCTGGGGGCTGCGGGCTTTCCTGCTGCCTTCAGCCTCGACACCACCCTTTCCCACTTGGCGCCCTATCAGGCACAAAAATGGCCATACGGCTGGAGATGTGTCCCCCGCCCAAAGAGCCAGCAGGGAAAACTATGCCTTGTTCTAAAGCTCTTTGGGAACCGCTTGCGTAGCCCCACAGACCTGGGGGCTGCGGGCTTTGCTGCTGCCTTCAGCCTCAAAGCCACCCTTTCCCACTTGGCGCCGCGCCAGGCACAAAAATGGCCTATGGCTGGAGCTGGGTCCCATGCCCAAAGAGCCAGCAGGGAAAACTATGCCTTGTTCTAAAGCTCTTTGGGAACCGCTTGCTTGGCCCCACAGACCTGGGGGCTGCGGGCTTTCCTGCTGCCTTCAGCCTCAAAACCACCCTTTCCCACTACGCACCGCGCCAGGCACAAAAATGGCCATATGACTGGAGTTGGTCCCCCGCCCAAAGAGCCAGCAGGGAAAACTATGCCTTGTTCTAAAGCTCTCTGGGAACCGCTTGCTTGGGCCCACAGACGTGGGGGCTGCGGGCTTTCCTGCTGCCTTCAGCCTCAAACCCACCCTATGCCACTACGCACCGCGCCAGGTACAAAAATAGCCATACGTCTGGAGATGGGTCCCCCGCCCAAAGAGCCAGCAGGGAAAACTATGCCTTGTTCTAAAGCTCTTTGGGAACCGCTTGCGTAGCCCCACAGACCTGGGGGCTGCGGGCTTTCCTGCTGCCTTCAGCCTCGACACCACCCTTTCACACTTGGCGCCGCGCCAGGCACAAAAATGGCCATACGGCTGGAGATGGGTCCCCCGCCCAAAGAGCCAGCAGGGAAAAATATGCCTTGTTCTAAAGCTCTTTGGGAACCGCTTGCATAGCCCCACAGACCTGGGGGCTGCAGGCTTTCCTGCTGTCTTCAGCCTCAAAGCCACCCTTTCCCACTTGGCGCCCTATCAGGCACAAAAATGGCCATACGGCTGGAGATGGGTCCCCCGCCCAAAGAGCCAGCAGGGAAAACTATGCCTTGTTCTAAAGCTCTCTGGGAACCGCTTGCTTGGGCCCACAGACCTGGGGGCTGCGGGCTTTCCTGCTGCCTTCAGCCTCAAAACCACCCTATGCCACTACGCACCGCGCCAGGCACAAAAATAGCCATACGTCTGGAGATGGGTCCCCCGCCCAAAGAGCCAGCAGGGAAAACTATGCCTTGTTCTAAAGCTCTTTGGGAACCGCTTGCTTGGCCCCACAGACCTGGGGGCTGCGGGCTTTCCTGCTGCCTTCAGCCTCGACACCACCCTTTCCCACTTGGCGCCGCGCCAGGCACAAAAATGGCCATACGGCTGGAGATGGGTCCCCCGCCCAAAGAGCCAGCAGGGAAAACTCTGCCTTGTTCTAAAGCTCTTTGGGAACCGCTTGCGTAGCCCCACAGACCTGGGGGCTGCAGGCTTTCCTGCTGCCTTCAGACTCGACACCACCCTTTCCCACTTGGCGCCGCGCCAGGCACAAAAATGGCCATACGGCTGGAGATGGGTCCCCCGCCCAAAGAGCCAGCAGGGAAAACTATGCCTTGTTCTAAAGCTCTTTGGGAACCGCTTGCGTAGCTGCACAGACCTGGGGGCTGCGGGCTTTCCTGCTGCCTTCAGCCTCGACAGCACCCTTTCCCACTTGGCTTCGCGCCAGGCACAAAAATGGCCTATGGCTGGAGATGGGTCCCATGCCCTAAGAGCGAGCAGGGAAAACTATGCCTTGTTCTAAAGCTCTTTGGGAACCGCTTGCGTAGCCCCACAGACCTGGGGGCTGCGGGCTTTCCTGCTGCCTTCAGCCTCAAAGCCACCCTTTCCCACTTGGCGCCGTGCCAGGGACAAAAATGGCCATACGGCTGGAGATGGGTCCCATGCCCAAAGAGCCAGCAGGGAAAACTATGCCTTGTTCTAAAGCTCTTTGGGAACCGCTTGCTTGGCCCCACAGACCTGGGGGCTGCAGGCTTTGCTGCTGCCTTCAGCCTCGACACCACCCTTACCCACTTGGCGCCGCGCCAGGCACAAAAATGGCCATACGGCTGGAGATGGGTCCCCCGCCCAAAGAGCCAGCAGGGAAAATTATGCCTTGTTCTAAAGCTCTTTGGGAACCGCTTGCGTAGCCCCACAGACCTGGGGGCTGCGGGCTTTCCTGCTGCCTTCAGCCTCAAAACCACCCTTTCCCACTACGCACCGCGCCAGGCACAAAAATGGCCATACGGCTGGAGATGGGTCCCCCGCCCAAAGAGCCAGCTGGGAAAACTATGCCTTGTTCTAAAGCTCTTTGGGAACCGCTTGCTTGGCCCCACAGACGTGGGGGCTGCGGGCTTTCCTGCTGCCTTCAGCCTCAAAACCACCCTATGCCACTACGCACCGCGCCAGGCACAAAAATGGCCATACGGCTGGAGATGGGTCCCCCGCCCAAAAAGCCAGCAGGGAAAATTATGCCTTGTTCTAAAGCTCTTTGGGAACCGCTTGCGTAGCCCCACAGACCTGGGGGCTGCAGGCTTTCCTGCTGTCTTCAGCCTCAAAGCCACCCTTTCCCACTTGGCGCCCTATCAGGCACAAAAATGGCCTATGGGTGGAGATGGGTCCCATGCCCAAAGAGCCAGCAGGGAAAACTATGCCTTGTTCTAAAGCTCTTTGGGAACCGCTTGCGTAGCCCCACAGACCTGGGGGCTGCGGGCTTTCCTGCTGCCTTTAGCCTCGACACCACCCTTTCCCTCTTGGCGCCGCGCCAGGCACAAAAATGGCCGTATGGCTGGAGATGGGTCCCCCGCCCAAAGAGCCAGCAGGGAAAACTATGCCTTGTTCTAAAGCTCTTTGGGAACCGCTTGCGTAGCCGCACAGACCTGGGGGCTGCAGGCTTTCCTGCTGCCTTCAGCCTCAAAGCCACCCTTTCCCACTTTGCGCCGGGCCAGGCACAAAAATGGCCATACGGCTGGAGATGGGTCCCCCCGCCCAAAGAGCCAGCAGGGAAAACTATGCCTTGTTCTAAAGCTCTTTGGGAACCGCTTGCGTAGCCCCACAGACCTTGGGGCTGCGGGCTTTCCTGCTGCCTTCAGCCTCGACAGCACCCTTTCCCACTTGGCTTCGCGCCAGGCACAAAAATGGCCTATGGCTGGAGATGGGTCCCATGCCCTAAGAGCCAGCTGGGAAAACTATGCCTTGTTCTAAAGCTCTTTGGGAACCGCTTGCGTAGCACCACAGACCTGGGGGCTGCAGGCTTTGCTCCTGCCTTCAGCCTCAAAGCCACCCTTTCCCACCTGGCGCCGCGCCAGGCTCAAAAATGGCCATACGGCTGGAGATGGGTCCCCCGCCCAGAGAGCCAGCAGGGAAAACTATGCCTTGTTCTAAAGCTCTTTGGGAACCGCTTGCGTAGCCCCACAGACCTGGGGGCTGCGGGCTTTCCTGCTGTCTTCAGCCTCAAAGCAACCCTTTCCCACTTGGCGCCCTATCAAGCACAAAAATGGCCTATGGCTGGAGATGGGTCCCATGCCCAAAGAGCCAGCAGGGAAAACTATGCCTTGTTCTAAAGCTCTTTGGGAACCGCTTGCGTAGCCGCACAGACCTGGGGGCTGCGGGCTTTCCTGCTGCCTTCAGCCTCAAAACCACCCTTTCCCACTTGGCCCCCGGCCAGGCACAAAAATGGCCATACGGCTGGAGATGGGTCCCCCGCCCAAAGAGCCAGCAGGGAAAACTATGCCTTGTTCTAAAGCTCTTTGGGAACCGCTTGCGTAGCCCCACAGACCTGGGGGCTGCAGGCTTTGCTGCTGCCTTCAGCCTCAAAACCACCCTTTCCCACTTGGCGCTGCGCCAGGCACAAAAATGGCCATACGGCTGGAGATGGGTCCCCCGCCCAAAGAGCCAGCAGGGAAAATTATGCCTTGTTCTAAAGCTCTTTGGGAACCGCTTGCGTAGCCCCACAGACCTGGGGGCTGCGGGCTTTCCTGCTGCCTTTAGCCTCGACACAACCCTTTCCCACTTGGCGCCGCGCCAGGCTCAAAAATGGCCATACGGCTGGAGATGGGTCCCCCGCCCAGAGAGCCAGCAGGGAAAACTATGCCTTGTTCTAAAGCTCTTTGGGAACCGCTTGCGTAGCCCCAGAGACCTGGGGGCTGCGGGCTTTCCTGCTGCCTTCAAGCCTCAAAGCCACCCTTTCCCACTGGGCGCCGGGCCAGGCACAAAAATGGCCTATGGCTGGAGATGGGTCCCCCGAAAAAAGAGCCAGCAGGGAAAACTATGCCTTGTTCTAAAGCTCTTTGGGAACTGCTTGCGTAGCCCCACAGACCTGGGGGCTGCAGGCTTTCCTGCTGCCTTCAGCCTCAAAGCCACCCTTTCCCACTTGGCGCCCTATCAAGCACAAAAATGGCCTATGGCTGGAGATGGGTCCCAGGCCCAAAGAGCCAGCAGGGAAAACTATGCCTTGTTCTAAAGCTCTTTGGGAACCGCTTGCGTAGCCCCACAGACCTGGGGGCTGCGGGCTTTCCTGCTGCCTTCAGCCTCAAAACCACCCTTTCCCACTTGGCGCCGCGCCAGGCACAAAAATGGCCATACGGCTGGAGATGGGTCCCCCGCCCAAAGAGCCAGCAGGGAAAACTATGCCTTGTTCTAAAGCTCTTTGGGAACCGCTTGCGTAGCCCCACAGACCTGGGGGCTGCGGGCTTTGCTGCTGCCTTCAGCCTCAAAGCCACCCTTTCCCACTTGGCGCCGTGCCAGGCACAAAAATGGCCATACGGCTGGAGTTGGGTCCCCCGCCCAAAGAGCCAGCAGGGAAAACTATGCCTTGTTCTAAAGCTCTTTGGGAACCGCTTGCTTGGCCCCACAGACCTGGGGGCTGCAGTCTTTGCTGCTGCCTTCAGCCTCAACACCACCCTTTCCCACTTGGCGCCGGGCCAGGGACAAAAATGGCCATACGGCTGGAGATGGGTCCCCCGCCCAAAGAGCCAGCAGGGAAAACTATGCCTTGTTCTAAAGCTCTTTGGGAACCGCTTGCGTAGCCCCACAGACCTGGGGGCTGCGGGCTTTCCTGCTGCCTTCAGATTCAAAGCCACCCTTTCCCTCTTGGGGCTTCGCCAGGCACAAAAATGGCCATACGGCTGGAGATGGGTCCCCCGCCCAAAGAGCGAGCAGCGAAAACTATGCCTTGTTCTAAAGCTCTTTGGGAACCGCTTGCGTAGCCCCACAGACCTGGGGGCTGCGGGCTTTCCTGCTGCCTTCAGCCTCGACACCACCCTTTCCCACTTGGCGCCGCGCCAGGCTCAAAAATGGCCATACGGCTGGAGATGGGTCCCCCGCCCTAAGAGCCAGCAGGGAAAACTATGCCTTGTTCTAAAGCTCTTTGGGAACCGCTTGCGTAGCCCCACAGACCTGGGGGCTGCAGGCTTTGCTCCTGCCTTCAGCCTCAAAGCCACCCTTTCCCACTTAGCGCCGCGCCAGGCTCAAAAATGGCCATACGGCTGGAGATGGGTCCCCGCCCAGAGAGCCAGCAGGGAAAACTATGCCTTGTTCTAAAGCTCTTTGGGAACCGCTTGCGTAGCCCCACAGACCTGGGGACTGCGGGCTTTCCTGCTGCCTTCAGCCTCGACACCACCCTTTCCCACTTGGCGCCGCGCCAGGCACAAAAATGGCCATACGGCTGGAGATGGGTCCCCCGCCCAAAGAGCCAGCAGGGAAAACTATGCCTTGTTCTAAAGCTCTTTGGGAACCGCTTGCATAGCCCCACAGACCTGGGGGCTGCAGGCTTTCCTGCTGTCTTCAGCCTCAAAGCCACCCTTTCCCACTTGGCGCCCTATCAGGCACAAAAATGGCCATACGGCTGGAGATGTGTCCCCCGCCCAAAGAGCCAGCAGGGAAAACTATGCCTTGTTCTAAAGCTCTTTGGGAACCGCTTGCGTAGCCCCAGAGACCTGGGGGCTGCGGGCTTTCCTGCTGCCTTCAGCCTCGACACCACCCTTTCCCACTTGGCGCCCTATCAGGCACAGAAATGGCCATACGGCTGGAGATGGGTCCCCCGCCCAGAGAGCCAGCAGGGAAAACTATGCCTTGTTCTAAAGCTCTTTGGGAACCGCTTGCTTAGCCCCACAGACCTGGGGGCTGCGGGCTTTCCTGCTGTCTTCAGCCTCAAAGCAACCCTTTCCCACTTGGCGCCCTATCAAGCACAAAAATGGCCTATGGCTGGAGATGGGTCCCATGCCCAAAGAGCCAGCAGGGAAAACTATGCCTTGTTCTAAAGCTCTTTGGGAACCGCTTGCGTAGCCGCACAGACCTGGGGGCTGCGGGCTTTCCTGCTGCCTTCAGCCTCAAAACCACCCTTTCCCACTTGGCCCCCGGCCAGGCACAAAAATGGCCATACGGCTGGAGATGGGTCCCCCGCCCAAAGAGCCAGCAGGGAAAACTATGCCTTGTTCTAAAGCTCTTTGGGAACCGCTTGCGTAGCCCCACAGACCTGGGGGCTGCAGGCTTTGCTGCTGCCTTCAGCCTCAAAACCACCCTTTCCCACTTGGCGCTGCGCCAGGCACAAAAATGGCCATACGGCTGGAGATGGGTCCCCCGCCCAAAGAGCCAGCAGGGAAAATTATGCCTTGTTCTAAAGCTCTTTGGGAACCGCTTGCGTAGCCCCACAGACCTGGGGGCTGCGGGCTTTCCTGCTGCCTTTAGCCTCGACAGCACCCTTTCCCACTTGGCGCCGCGCCAGGCTCAAAAATGGCCATACGGCTGGAGATGGGTCCCCCGCCCAGAGAGCCAGCAGGGAAAACTATGCCTTGTTCTAAAGCTCTTTGGGAACCGCTTGCGTAGCCCCAGAGACCTGGGGGCTGCGGGCTTTCCTGCTGCCTTCAAGCCTCAAAGCCACCCTTTCCCACTGGGCGCCGGGCCAGGCACAAAAATGGCCTATGGCTGGAGATGGGTCCCCCGCCCAAAGAGCCAGCAGGGAAAACTATGCCTTGTTCTAAAGCTCTTTGGGAACCGCTTGCTTGGCCCCACAGACCTGGGGGCTGCAGTCTTTGCTGCTGCCTTCAGCCTCAACACCACCCTTTCCCACTTGGCGCCGGGCCAGGGACAAAAATGGCCATACGGCTGGAGATGGGTCCCCCGCCCAAAGAGCCAGCAGGGAAAACTATGCCTTGTTCTAAAGCTCTTTGGGAACCGCTTGCGTAGCCCCACAGACCTGGGGGCTGCGGGCTTTCCTGCTGCCTTCAGATTCAAAGCCACCCTTTCCCTCTTGGGGCTTCGCCAGGCACAAAAATGGCCATACGGCTGGAGATGGGTCCCCCGCCCAAAGAGCGAGCAGCGAAAACTATGCCTTGTTCTAAAGCTCTTTGGGAACCGCTTGCGTAGCCCCACAGACCTGGGGGCTGCGGGCTTTCCTGCTGCCTTCAGCCTCGACACCACCCTTTCCCACTTGGCGCCGCGCCAGGCTCAAAAATGGCCATACGGCTGGAGATGGGTCCCCCGCCCTAAGAGCCAGCAGGGAAAACTATGCCTTGTTCTAAAGCTCTTTGGGAACCGCTTGCGTAGCCCCACAGACCTGGGGGCTGCAGGCTTTGCTCCTGCCTTCAGCCTCAAAGCCACCCTTTCCCACCTGGCGCCGCGCCAGGCTCAAAAATGGCCATACGGCTGGAGATGGGTCCCCGCCCAGAGAGCCAGCAGGGAAAACTATGCCTTGTTCTAAAGCTCTTTGGGAACCGCTTGCGTAGCCCCACAGACCTGGGGACTGCGGGCTTTCCTGCTGCCTTCAGCCTCGACACCACCCTTTCCCACTTGGCGCCGCGCCAGGCACAAAAATGGCCATACGGCTGGAGATGGGTCCCCCGCCCAAAGAGCCAGCAGGGAAAACTATGCCTTGTTCTAAAGCTCTTTGGGAACCGCTTGCATAGCCCCACAGACCTGGGGGCTGCAGGCTTTCCTGCTGTCTTCAGCCTCAAAGCCACCCTTTCCCACTTGGCGCCCTATCAGGCACAAAAATGGCCATACGGCTGGAGATGTGTCCCCCGCCCAAAGAGCCAGCAGGGAAAACTATGCCTTGTTCTAAAGCTCTTTGGGAACCGCTTGCGTAGCCCCACAGACCTGGGGGCTGCGGGCTTTCCTGCTGCCTTCAGCCTCGACACCACCCTTTCCCACTTGGCGCCCTATCAGGCACAAAAATGGCCATACGGCTGGAGATGGGTCCCCCGCCCAGAGAGCCAGCAGGGAAAACTATGCCTTGTTCTAAAGCTCTTTGGGAACCGCTTGCGTAGCCCCACAGACCTGGGGGCTGCGGGCTTTCCTGCTGTCTTCAGCCTCAAAGCAACCCTTTCCCACTTGGCGCCCTATCAAGCACAAAAATGGCCTATGGCTGGAGATGGGTCCCATGCCCAAAGAGCCAGCAGGGAAAACTATGCCTTGTTCTAAAGCTCTTTGGGAACCGCTTGCGTAGCCGCACAGACCTGGGGGCTGCGGGCTTTCCTGCTGCCTTCAGCCTCAAAACCACCCTTTCCCACTTGGCCCCCGGCCAGGCACAAAAATGGCCATACGGCTGGAGATGTGTCCCCCGCCCAAAGAGCCAGCAGGGAAAACTATGCCTTGTTCTAAAGCTCTTTGGGAACCGCTTGCGTAGCCCCACAGACCTGGGGGCTGCAGGCTTTGCTGCTGCCTTCAGCCTCAAAACCACCCTTTCCCACTTGGCGCTGCGCCAGGCACAAAAATGGCCTTACGGCTGGAGATGGGTCCCCCGCCCAAAGAGCCAGCAGGGAAAATTATGCCTTGTTCTAAAGCTCTTTGGGAACCGCTTGCGTAGTCCCACAGACCTGGGGGCTGCGGGCTTTCCTGCTGCCTTTAGCCTCGACACAACCCTTTCCCACTTGGCGCCGCGCCAGGCTCAAAAATGGCCATACGGCTGGAGATGGGTCCCCCGCCCAGAGAGCCAGCAGGGAAAACTATGCCTTGTTCTAAAGCTCTTTGGGAACCGCTTGCGTAGCCCCAGAGACCTGGGGGCTGCGGGCTTTCCTGCTGCCTTCAAGCCTCAAAGCCACCCTTTCCCACTGGGCGCCGGGCCAGGCACAAAAATGGCCTATGGCTGGAGATGGGTCCCCCGAACAAAGAGCCAGCAGGGAAAACTATGCCTTGTTCTAAAGCTCTTTGGGAACTGCTTGCGTAGCCCCACAGACCTGGGGGCTGCAGGCTTTCCTGCTGCCTTCAGCCTCAAAGCCACCCTTTCCCACTTGGCGCCCTATCAAGCACAAAAATGGCCTATGGCTGGAGATGGGTCCCAGGCCCAAAGAGCCAGCAGGGAAAACTATGCCTTGTTCTAAAGCTCTTTGGGAACCGCTTGCGTAGTCCCACAGACCTGGGGGCTGCGGGCTTTCCTGCTGCCTTTAGCCTCGACACAACCCTTTCCCACTTGGCGCCGCGCCAGGCTCAAAAATGGCCATACGGCTGGAGATGGGTCCCCCGCCCAGAGAGCCAGCAGGGAAAACTATGCCTTGTTCTAAAGCTCTTTGGGAACCGCTTGCGTAGCCCCAGAGACCTGGGGGCTGCGGGCTTTCCTGCTGCCTTCAAGCCTCAAAGCCACCCTTTCCCACTGGGCGCCGGGCCAGGCACAAAAATGGCCTATGGCTGGAGATGGGTCCCCCGAACAAAGAGCCAGCAGGGAAAACTATGCCTTGTTCTAAAGCTCTTTGGGAACTGCTTGCGTAGCCCCACAGACCTGGGGGCTGCAGGCTTTCCTGCTGCCTTCAGCCTCAAAGCCACCCTTTCCCACTTGGCGCCCTATCAAGCACAAAAATGGCCTATGGCTGGAGATGGGTCCCAGGCCCAAAGAGCCAGCAGGGAAAACTATGCCTTGTTCTAAAGCTCTTTGGGAACCGCTTGCGTAGCCCCACAGACCTGGGGGCTGCGGGCTTTCCTGCTGCCTTCAGCCTCAAAACCACCCTTTCCCACTTGGCGCCGCGCCAGGCACAAAAATGGCCATACGGCTGGAGATGGGTCCCCCGCCCAAAGAGCCAGCAGGGAAAACTATGCCTTGTTCTAAAGCTCTTTGGGAACCGCTTGCGTAGCCCCACAGACCTGGGGGCTGCGGGCTTTGCTGCTGCCTTCAGCCTCAAAGCCACCCTTTCCCACTTGGCGCCGTGCCAGGCACAAAAATGGCCATACGGCTGGAGTTGGGTCCCCCGCCCAAAGAGCCAGCAGGGAAAACTATGCCTTGTTCTAAAGCTCTTTGGGAACCGCTTGCTTGGCCCCACAGACCTGGGGGCTGCAGTCTTTGCTGCTGCCTTCAGCCTCAACACCACCCTTTCCCACTTGGCGCCGGGCCAGGGACAAAAATGGCCATACGGCTGGAGATGGGTCCCCCGCCCAAAGAGCCAGCAGGGAAAACTATGCCTTGTTCTAAAGCTCTTTGGGAACCGCTTGCGTAGCCCCACAGACCTGGGGGCTGCGGGCTTTCCTGCTGCCTTCAGATTCAAAGCCACCCTTTCCCTCTTGGGGCTTCGCCAGGCACAAAAATGGCCATACGGCTGGAGATGGGTCCCCCGCCCTAAGAGCCAGCAGGGAAAACTATGCCTTGTTCTAAAGCTCTTTGGGAACCGCTTGCGTAGCCCCACAGACCTGGGGGCTGCAGGCTTTGCTCCTGCCTTCAGCCTCAAAGCCACCCTTTCCCACCTGGCGCCGCGCCAGGCTCAAAAATGGCCATACGGCTGGAGATGGGTCCCCGCCCAGAGAGCCAGCAGGGAAAACTATGCCTTGTTCTAAAGCTCTTTGGGAACCGCTTGCGTAGCCCCACAGACCTGGGGACTGCGGGCTTTCCTGCTGCCTTCAGCCTCGACACCACCCTTTCCCACTTGGCGCCGCGCCAGGCACAAAAATGGCCATACGGCTGGAGATGGGTCCCCCGCCCAAAGAGCCAGCAGGGAAAACTATGCCTTGTTCTAAAGCTCTTTGGGAACCGCTTGCATAGCCCCACAGACCTGGGGGCTGCAGGCTTTCCTGCTGTCTTCAGCCTCAAAGCCACCCTTTCCCACTTGGCGCCCTATCAGGCACAAAAATGGCCATACGGCTGGAGATGTGTCCCCCGCCCAAAGAGCCAGCAGGGAAAACTATGCCTTGTTCTAAAGCTCTTTGGGAACCGCTTGCTTGGCCCCACAGACCTGGGGGCTGCGGGCTTTCCTGCTGCCTTCAAGCCTCAAAGCCACCCTTTCCCACTGGGCGCCGGGCCAGGCACAAAAATGGCCTATGGCTGGAGATGGGTCCCCCGAACAAAGAGCCAGCAGGGAAAACTATGCCTTGTTCTAAAGCTCTTTGGGAACTGCTTGTGTAGCCCCACAGAGCTGGGGGCTGCAGGCTTTCCTGCTGCCTTCAGCCTCAAAGCCACCCTTTCCCACTTGGCGCCCTATCAAGCACAAAAATGGCCTATGGGTGGAGATGGGTCCCATGCCCAAAGAGCCAGCAGGGAAAACTATGCCTTGTTCTAAAGCTCTTTGGGAACCGCTTGCTTGGGCCCACAGACGTGGGGGCTGCGGGCTTTCCTGCTGCCTTCAGCCTCGACACCACCCTTTCCCACTTGGCGCCGCGCCAGGCACAAAAATGGCCATACGGTTGGAGATGGGTCCCCCGCCCAAAGAGCCAGCAGGGAAAACTATGCCTTGTTCTAAAGCTCTTTGGGAACCGCTTGCGTAGCCCCACAGACGTGGGGGCTGCGGGCTTTCCTGCTGCCTTCAGCCTCAAAACCACCCTTTCCCACTTGGCACTGCTCCAGGCTCAAAAATGGCCATACGGCTGCAGATGGGTCCCCCGCCCAGAGAGCCAGCAGGGAAAACTATGCCTTGTTCTAAAGCTCTTTGGGAACCGCTTGCGTAGCCCCACAGACCTGGGGGCTGCAGGCTTTGCTGCTGCCTTCAGCCTCAAAGCCACCCTTTCCCACTTGGCGCCGGGCCAGGCACAAAAATGGCCATACGGCTGGAGATGGGTCCCCCGCCCAAAGAGCCAGCAGGGAAAACTATGCCTTGTTCTAAAGCTCTTTGGGAACCGCTTGCGTAGCCCCAGAGACCTGGGGGCTGCGGGCTTTGCTGCTGCCTTCAGCCTCAAAGCCACCCTTTCCCACTTGGCGCCGCGCCAGGCACAAAAATGGCCATACGGCTGGAGATGGGTCCCCCGCCCAAAGAGCCAGCAGGGAAAACTATGCCTTGTTCTAAAGCTCTTTGGGAACCGCTTGCTTGGCCCCACAGACCTGGGGGCTGCAGTCTTTGCTGCTGCCTTCAGCCTCAACACCACCCTTTCCCACTTGGCTCCGGGCCAGGGACAAAAATGGCCATACGGCTGGAGATGGGTCCCCTGCCAAAAGAGCCAGCAGGGAAAACTATGCCTTGTTCTAAAGCTCTTTGGGAACCGCTTGCATAGACCCACAGACCTGGGGGCTGCGGGCTTTCCTGCTGCCTTCAGATTCAAAGCCACCCTTTCCCTCTTGGGGCTTCGCCAGGCACAAAAATGGCCATACGGCTGGAGATGGGTCCCCCGCCCAAAGAGCCAGCAGGGAAAACTATGCCTTGTTCTAAAGCTCTTTGGGAACCGCTTGCGTAGCCCCACAGACCTGGGGGCTGCGGGCTTTCCTGCTGCCTTCAGCCTCGACACCACCCTTTCCCACTTGGCGCCGCGCCAGGCTCAAAAATGGCCATACGGCTGGAGATGGGTCCCCCGCCCTAAGAGCCAGCAGGGAAAACTATGCCTTGTTCTAAAGCTCTTTGGGAACCGCTTGCGTAGCCCCACAGACCTGGGGGCTGCAGGCTTTGCTCCTGCCTTCAGCCTCAAAGCCACCCTTTCCCACCTGGCGCCGCGCCAGGCACAAAAATGGCCATACGGCTGGAGATGGGTCCCCGCCCAGAGAGCCAGCAGGGAAAACTATGCCTTGTTCTAAAGCTCTTTGGGAACCGCTTGCGTAGCCCCACAGACCTGGGGACTGCGGGCTTTCCTGCTGCCTTCAGCCTCGACACCACCCTTTCCCACTTGGCGCCGCGCCAGGCACAAAAATGGCCATACGGCTGGAGATGGGTCCCCCGCCCAAAGAGCCAGCAGGGAAAACTATGCCTTGTTCTAAAGCTCTTTGGGAACCGCTTGCATAGCCCCACAGACCTGGGGGCTGCAGGCTTTCCTGCTGTCTTCAGCCTCAAAGCCACCCTTTCCCACTTGGCGCCGCGCCAGGCACAAAAATGGCCATACGGCTGGAGATGGGTCCCCCGCCCAAAGAGCCAGCAGGGAAAAATATGCCTTGTTCTAAAGCTCTTTGGGAACCGCTTGCATAGCCCCACAGACCTGGGAGCTGCAGGCTTTCCTGCTGTCTTCAGCCTCAAAGCCACCCTTTCCCACTTGGCGCCCTATCAGGCACAAAAATGGCCTATGGCTGGAGATGGGTCCCATGCCCAAAGAGCCAGCAGGGAAAACTATGCCTTGTTCTAAAGCTCTCTGGGAACCGCTTGCTTGGGCCCACGAACCTGGGGGCTGCGGGCTTTCCTGCTGCCTTCAGCCTCAAAACCACCCTATGCCACTACGCACCGCACCAGGCACAAAAATAGCCATACGTCTGGAGATGGGTCCCCCGCCCAAAGAGCCAGCAGGGAAAACTATGCCTTGTTCTAAAGCTCTTTGGGAACCGCTTGCTTGGCCCCACAGACGTGGGGGCTGCGGGCTTTCCTGCTGCCTTCAGCCTCAAAACCACCCCATGCCACTACGCACCGCGTCAGGCACAAAAATAGCCATACGGCTGGAGATGGGTCCCCCACCCAAAGAGCCAGCAGGGAAAACTATGCCTTGTTCTAAAGCTCTTTGGGAACCGCTTGCGTAGCCCCACAGACCTGGGGGCTGCAGGCTTTCCTGCTGTCTTCAGCCTCAAAGCCACCCTTTCCCACTTGGCGCCCTATCAGGCACAAAAATGGCCTATGGGTGGAGATGGGTCCCATGCCCAAAGAGCCAGCAGGGAAAACTATGCCTTGTTCTAAAGCTCTTTGGGAACCGCTTGCGTAGCCCCACAGACCTGGGGGCTGCGGGCTTTCCTGCTGCCTTCAGCCTCGATACCACCATTTCCCACTTGGCGCTGCGCCATGCACAAAAATGGCCATACGGCTGGAGATGGGTCCCCCGCCCAAAGAGCCAGCAGGGAAAACTATGCCTTGTTCTAAAGCTCTTTGGGAACCGCTTGCGTAGCCCCACAGACCTGGGGGCTGCGGGCTTTCCTGCTGCCTTTAGCCTCGACACCACCCTTTCCCTCTTGGCGCCGCGCCAGGCACAAAAATGGCCGTACGGCTGGAGATGGGTCCCCCGCCCAAAGAGCCAGCAGGGAAAACTATGCCTTGTTCTAAAGCTCTTTGGGAACCGCTTGCGTAGCCCCACAGACCTGGGGGCTGCGGGCTTTCCTGCTGCCTTCAGCCTCAAAGCCACCCTTTCCCACTTTGCGCCGGGCCAGGCACAAAAATGGCCATACGGCTGGAGATGGGTCCCCCGCCCAAAGAGCCAGCAGGGAAAACTATGCCTTGTTCTAAAGCTCTTTGGGAACCGCTTGCGTAGCCCCACAGACCTTGGGGCTGCGGGCTTTCCTGCTGCCTTCAGCCTCGACAGCACCCTTTCCCACTTGGCTTCGCGCCAGGCACAAAAATGGCCTATGGCTGGAGATGGGTCCCATGCCCTAAGAGCCAGCTGGGAAAACTATGCCTTGTTCTAAAGCTCTTTGGGAACCGCTTGCGTAGCACCACAGACCTGGGGGCTGCAGGCTTTGCTCCTGCCTTCAGCCTCAAAGCCACCCTTTCCCACCTGGCGCCGCGCCAGGCTCAAAAATGGCCATACGGCTGGAGATGGGTCCCCCGCCCAGAGAGCCAGCAGGGAAAACTATGCCTTGTTCTAAAGCTCTTTGGGAACCGCTTGCGTAGCCCCACAGACCTGGGGGCTGCGGGCTTTCCTGCTGCCTTCAGCCTCAAAACCACCCTTTCCCACTTGGCCCCCGGCCAGGCTCAAAAATGGCCATACGGCTGGAGATGGGTCCCCCGCCCAAAGAGCCAGCAGGGAAAACTATGCCTTGTTCTAAAGCTCTTTGGGAACCGCTTGCGTAGCCCCACAGACCTGGGGGCTGCGGGCTTTCCTGCTGCCTTTAGCCTCGACACAACCCTTTCCCACTTGGCGCCGCGCCAGGCTCAAAAATGGCCATACGGCTGGAGATGGGTCCCCCGCCCAGAGAGCCAGCAGGGAAAACTATGCCTTGTTCTAAAGCTCTTTGGGAACCGCTTGCGTAGCCCCACAGACCTGGGGGCTGCGGGCTTTCCTGCTGCCTTCAAGCCTCAAAGCCACCCTTTCCCACTGGGCGCCGGGCCAGGCACAAAAATGGCCTATGGCTGGAGATGGGTCCCCCGCCCAGAGAGCCAGCAGGGAAAACTATGCCTTGTTCTAAAGCTCTTTGGGAACTGCTTGCGTAGCCCCACAGACCTGGGGGCTGCAGGCTTTCCTGCTGCCTTCAGCCTCAAAGCCACCCTTTCCCACTTGGCGCCCTATCAAGCACAAAAATGGCCTATGGCTGGAGATGGGTCCCAGGCCCAAAGAGCCAGCAGGGAAAACTATGCCTTGTTCTAAAGCTCTTTGGGAACCGCTTGCTTGGCCCCACAGACGTGGGGGCTGCGGGCTTTCCTGCTGCCTTCAGCCTCAAAACCACCCTTTCCCACTTGGCACTGCTCCAGGCTCAAAAATGGCCATACGGCTGGAGATGGGTCCCCCGCCCAGAGAGCCAGCAGGGAAAACTATGCCTTGTTCTAAAGCTCTTTGGGAACTGCTTGCGTAGCCCCACAGACCTGGGGGCTGCGGGCTTTGCTGCTGCCTTCAGCCTCAACACCACCCTTTCCCACTTGGCGCCGGGCCAGGGACAAAAATGGCCATACGGCTGGAGATGGGTCCCCTGCCAAAAGAGCCAGCAGGGAAAACTATGCCTTGTTCTAAAGCTATTTGGGAACCGCTTGCGTAGCCCCACAGACCTGGGGGCTGCGGGATTTCCTGCTGCCTTCAGCCTCGACACCAGCCTTTCCCACTTGGCGCCCTATCAGGCACAAAAATGGCCATACGGCTGGAGATGGGTCCCCCGCCCAAAGAGCCAGCAGGGAAAACTATGCCTTGTTCTAAAGCTCTTTGGGAACCGCTTGCGTAGCCCCACAGACCTGGGGGCTGCGGGCTTTGCTGCTGCCTTCAGCCTCAAAGCTACCCTTTCCCACTTGGCGCCGTGCCAGGCACAAAAATGGCCTATGGCTGGAGATGGGTCCCATGCCCAAAGAGCCAGCAGGGAAAACTATGCCTTGTTCTAAAGCTCTTTGGGAACCGCTTGCTTGGCCCCACAGACCTGGGGGCTGCGGGCTTTCCTGCTGCCTTCATCCTCAAAGCCACCCTTTCCCACTTGGCGCCGCGCCAGGCACAAAAATGGCCATACGGCTGGAGATGGGTCCCATGCCCAAAGAGCCAGCAGGGAAAACTATGCCTTGTTCTAAAGCTCTTTGGGAACCTCTTGCATAGCCCCACAGACCTGGGAGCTGCAGGCTTTCCTGCTGTCTTCAGCCTCAAAGCCACCCTTTCCCACTTGGCGCCCTATCAGGCACAAAAATGGCCTATGGGTGGAGATGGGTCCCATGCCCAAAGAGCCAGCAGGGAAAACTATGCCTTGTTCTAAAGCTCTTTGGGAACTGCTTGCTTGGCCCCACAGACGTGGGGGCTGCGGGCTTTCCTGCTGTCTTCAGCCTCGACACCACCCTTTCCCACTTGGCGCCCTATCAGGCACAAAAATGGCCATACGGCTGGAGATGGGTCCCCCGCCCAAAGAGCCAGCAGGGAAAACTATGCCTTGTTCTAAAGCTCTTTGGGAACCGCTTGCGTAGCCCCACAGACCTGGGGGCTGCAGGCTTTCCTGCTGCCTTCAGACTCGACACCACCCTTTCCCACTTGGCGCCGCGCCAGGCACAAAAATGGCCATACGGCTGGAGATGGGTCCCCCGCCCAAAGAGCCAGCAGGGAAAACTATGCCTTGTTCTAAAGCTCTTTGGGAACCGCTTGCGTAGCCCCACAGACCTTAGGGCTGCAGGCTTTGCTGCTGCCTTCAGCCTCGACACCACCCTTTCCCACTTGGCGCCGCGCCAGGCTCAAAAATGGCCATACGGCTGGAGATGGGTCCCCCGCCCAAAGAGCCAGCAGGGAAAACTATGCCTTGTTCTAAAGCTCTTTGGGAACCGCTTGCGTAGCCCCACAGACCTGGGGGCTGCAGGCTTTGCTGCTGCCTTCAGCCTCAAAGCCACCCTTTCCCACTTGGCGTCGCGCTAGGCACAAAAATGGCCATACAGCTGGAGATGGGTCCCCCGCCCAGAGAGCCAGCAGGGAAAACTATGCCTTGTTCTAAAGCTCTTTGGGAACCGCTTGCGTAGCCCCACAGACCTGGGGGCTGTGGGCTTTCCTGCTGCCTTCAGCCTCAAAGCCACCCTTTCACACTTTGCGCCGCGCCAGGCACAAAAATGGCCATACGGCTGGAGATGGGTCCCATGCCCAAAGAGCCAGCAGGGAAAACTATGCCTTGTTCTAAAGCTCTTTGGGAACCGCTTGCGTAGCCCCACAGACCTGGGGGCTGCAGGCTTTCCTGCTGCCTTCAGCCTCAAAACCACCCTTTCCCACTTGGCGCCGCGCCAGGCACAAAAATGGCCATACGGCTGGAGATGGGTCCCCCGCCCAAAGAGCCTGCAGGGAAAGCTTTGTCTACAGTCAGTCAAGGTCGACGTACTCAACACTGATAAGAAAGATCACATGTGTTCTTGTGGTGAGGGATATCAAGTGGAAATCCTTCTCGCGGAGTGATCAAGCGATTTAAACTTTTCATCATAATCCAAAGTCTAACATGCAAAACAATTGTCTAAGTAAAGCACAATACAGTGAGTATTAGTAAAACAACAACAGAGTGAAGCATCTTGTTATAAAGTCCTGTAACTGTCGGTGACCATCCAAAAAGAGGATCTCCCCATCTATGTCCTTCGCCTCTCTTCACTCTTTCCAACGCTTTGTGTATTTCTTCAACCTGATGATGGACGGTAATCAAAGTTGTCTGTCTATTTTCTTGGGCCTCTTTCAAGAGTCGCTTCAATTCATTGTGTTTTAGCAGCTTCTTCACCAGGGAGAGATTCATTCCGATAGGGGCAGGCAACAATCTCGAATCAACGTATAATTAGGTTGTAGCAATTGAAAAGACGTAACAGGAGCTTAATAATTGAAGTCGCATCCCGTAACTTTGTGTTAGTAAAGTTCAAACACAAAGATTTGAGTGATTACTATGTCATCTCTGAATACAAGACTACAGGGAGACCTCATGCTAACGCACCCTTTCCCAATATAGTCAAGCACAGTCTCTGGGGTTTCATCGGGATGTGTCTCAAAGTGACAAACATTCTGGTTGGTGTCAAGACAAAGGTCTTGTGCTTTGAGAGTATTACTCTCACAAATGAATCCTTGTTGGTCTCGTGAAACGCATGCGTCAACATCAGCAGTTTGCCATTTAGTCTCATTTTGTCGTGCCCAACCTCTGTGCTGTGTTGGATAGAGTAGAGCTCCTTGGTGATTCAACCCCAGTGCGATGATTGGGTATGTGGTGTATACGGAGGCATTGCGTATCGTTAAGACAAAAGCTGTGGCTTTGCTCTCAGTGGGATCGTAGGTGAAATTAACCAGATACCACCTGGACTGAAATTTTTTCTCAAATTCAATTGCGTTATCCCATATTACTTTTCGAATTTCGGTGGGCAAGGTGCCTTCTTTACCTTCCCTTATGATTGCGGCTGTCATAGATTGCATCCACAATTGGGCTTGGATACAACTAAGAGCCAAGGAAACATTGCTTTGAGTTGTACCAAGTGCATCTGTGATCAGCTGATGGTCTTTTTCACCCGTTTCTTCCCATTGAGGCAATATATTCTATAAAAGCCGTTGGTGGTTTCCCAATGCTAATAGAGAGGACCGTAGGGGATGTCTTAATTTGTCCAGATCAGTAGCGGTTGTGACTAGTTTGTTGGCAAGTATCTCAGCATCTATACTATTCAAGACTCCCAGGCCTGTTCCTAAGATACCAGTCGCATCCCTCTTCCGTCCGTGTGAAGTGGCAAGAGTTCGTTTGCGTAACCATGCTGACCATTCTGCATAAGATGTACTCAGGAATGGTGAGCAGGTGGGTTTGATCGCAGAGATTTTAATCTGCATTGACAATTCTGCTCGTTTGAGGGAATATGTGGGATTAAACAGTACCTGTTGTTGACCTGTGTGTGTTTAATAACGTAAGGGCCAATGTTGAAAATGTAAGGAGTTAGTCTAATGGAGGGCTTAGAAAAGAGAGAGGTGGTTTTTTTTTTTTTCTCTTAGAAGAGAGAGCCTTTGAGAGTTTGTGGGGTGTAGGTTCTGGATTCATTTCAGCAAGTTCAGGTGTATTTGAGTCAATCATAAATTCAAATAACAATTCTGTGCCCTTGTAGCCCCAAATACAGTACACTACTGTAGGTTTGATGAAAGTGAAATTGTGCCAGCAATCTGAATTTGGCGCCATAATTTTGTAACAATCAGTGTTGTATTTGTCCGCTTTGGTAGAGTCTACATAGATGGTTTTAATTACAGTTGGCCTGTGGTGATTAGACCCGTTGATAAATCGGCAACCAATGTGTGTTCTTGTGGAATAATTACTAAATTGGCCAAGAATACAAAAATACAGCATTGTTCACACATTAAGGAAAGTCATAAAATCAAGAGGCTTCTGAGGTAGAATACAGCCGCAGCTAGCACACGAAGAATGCAACAGCTGTGATTCCCTGTACAAGGTTGTTTGCGAAACTACACGAGGGATGGAACGGAACGCGCTTGTTCCGTGGCCTTCCCTTGTGACGAATAGCAGATATGGGGACGAGATGGTACTACGGAACTGATAAGCGGCTTACACGCCACCCGAGCCAACATTTCGTCAAATGTTGATGAAATGCTGTCCTTTTGTGCGAACTTTGCTCACCACAATGTATCAAAACACACCTCCATCCCGGAGGCTATCCGCCCCCGAGGTGTGAACACTCCTCCTTGAGTACATTAATCATAATAAAAGTACATATGACTAAAGTCACTCAAACTCCACTTTGAAGTTAAAAAAATAATATAAAAATAGCCCAAGAGAGGGGGGATGTCTGGGAAGACACCATCGCGAAGAATCCCACCGCTGTTTTCTGGGATCAGTCGACGGGCTGAGCCTTTCTTCCCCCTCATAAGGACGCCTTTGGGTAAGACTTTGATTACACCGAGTGCTTTCTCGGGGACTCTAGAAATTTCTCTAGAGAATCTCTACCCTACATTTATAGCCAGGCTGTATCGTTTATAATTTTGTCACGCGTTTGTCTATTTAACAATGTCTTTATTTGCACGTGCTTTGCAGACAGTGTATTTATCACCGGCAATCCTAAAGAACCTGTATATCTGTTGTTTAAATAAACTGCACTGTTTCAGTAGCTAGTCGTTTCGCTTTCTCACTGAACGCGACCAAAACTTGAGAGAGGCCGTGCTGGTTCAGGAGCACGACTAGACTGAAGGTGCAGCCCACTATTAGTGTCTCCAAATCGTAATAGTTTAACACATAGTAAACGCGATTGGCCTGATAGTGCTGAATTGGGCATCACTCAGAATTGAAACCCAGCCGCACCTGGCCTCCCACCTCGGTGAGGAGTGTTAGAACGCAAGGGGGTTTATCTTCTGCCAAAACCGCTTGGCCCCGTTTCACGCAACAGAATTTGGCGTAGTCGGCAGGATTGCCATGGATAAACTGCTGCAAAAATATGATTGTGCCCCTTCCCAGGCTGGGAAGGAGTGGGCCCAAAAATTTTGGAAGGATGAAGAGAAAGTGGTGGAACGTATTGAAGAGCGTCGGGTTTCACAGAAGCTCAGAGCGGGGAAAGGCAAGGGTGTGATTTGTGCTGTGTTAGGCGCCTGTTTATCTTGTGCACAACAAGAAGCTAGAGAAACCCCCGCTCCTAATCTGATTTCAGCTGTAGAATATGCAACCCTGAAATCGGAGAATGAGGTGCTGAAGTCATCATTAGCCTTGCAAAAGGAGACAGGAGAAAGATTAAGAACTCAAGTCGATAAGCTTGTGAGTGAGAATGAATGTTTAGGAAACCGGAATGCTCAACTTGGGAGTGAAAATCGCCAACTTAAAATGTTATTGAAAGGGTGACCGGGCTCTTAGATAAAATGCAGCCCTCGACCCAGGTCCAACAGATTCGTAAGTTAATGTGTTATCCAAATTCCGGAACCCAGACCGGAGATTTTTTTGTCTAATAGTGAGGATGACGAAGAAGATGAGGAGGAAAGGACTTTTACTTTGAAATCCCAAGTTTTTCCTTTACGTCCTCTGGTTAAAACTGAAACTGCAGTTGATGATGGTGATGAAATTCACACCACTGTGCGTACCGTTCCATGGACACCAACCGAGTTAACAAAAATAAGGGAGAAATATTCGAGGCGACCAGAAGAGTCAGCTGTTGAGTACGTGTGGCGAGTTTCTTCTGAAGGGGGGGGCAGAATTATGCTGAGTGAGGAAGAAGCAGGAGACTCTTGGGGACCAGGAGTGTTTTTAACCACTATGCCTGGGGATCATAATTATTCCCTAACCGCTCGAGCAGCCTTTTGGGCAGGGGGTATGGATCCGCGAGAGAGGGGGGAGCCGTTAGAGATTAGAGCTACAGGCTACTCTGATCTGTTTGCGGCTGTACGGAAAGCAGCTTGTCTGCAAGCCATGTATGACAGAGAGGAATTTCGGAAATCCCCAATGTCAGCCCCTATCGACCCGGATCGATTAGCCCCTCTCATCCGTGGTCTTCCCGGTTGCCTGAAACCGTTCCTTGTTCGCACTCAAGATCGTATACGGGATGCTCGGGGTGCTCATGGGCGGGGCCGTCGTCACTACATGCCCACCTGGAATGTACAGGAAATAGATCAATATGGGCGCCGAATGGGCTGGGCCAGCCAAACTAGTGAGAAATCCTCCGAACACCCGCGAAAGGTTCGCCAAGTCCAAACTCACACTCAAAACCCTAAATCAGAGGGAAGGTTTAAGCCAGATAAGGACCGGAATGAGTTGTGGCGTAAAGCCCTACAATTAGGGGTGCCCCGACAATTCTTGCACGGTGACCCTACGGGAGATCTCCGTACGCTAGTCCAATCTCTACCTAGAAAGAATAATGCGGCTGGGGAGAAAAGTCTAACCAGAGAATCCCCAAGCCGTGAGAAAACTGTGCCTTCTGCACCGGAACATAACTTGATTGATTTGACAGAGTCCCAGCCACAACACTCCTATCCCCGGGGAGGGCACTGAGCAACCCTGTCGGGCAGGTACTAGCAATCCAATGGCGCTCTCATAAAGACTCCGAACCTGTTATTGTCATTCCTGTTGGACCCCGGAAGATATTGGTAAATTTTATTATTGATACCGGAGCCCAAATGTCTGCAATCACTAACGAAACAGCACAACTTCTAGGTATAAATCCCACCCGACGCAGAGTCAACTTCACAGGAATTGATGGTGTGGTAAAAACATGCCCCACTGCAAAAATTAACCTCTGGTTGCCGGGAGAGCAGCGAATGACTAGGGCAGAAGTGTTAGTGGGTGCCTCACGTAGACCCGACTCAAAGTGTCAGGGACCCGCACAGGAAGTTAAATTCCTGGGGGTCTGGTGGATTAAGGGAGCTGCTTCTGTCCCTCAGGATACCCTGAAAAAATAGAACATGGACAGAATCCTTCCAGCACGAAGGAGTTACAGCAGGTCCTGGGAACTTTAAGTTATTGGCGTAAACACATCCCTGGCTTTTCCATCATTGCTCGCCCCCTTCATAGCTTGGCAAAAAAGGGTAAATCCTGGGTGTGGACTGAACAACACACTAATGCTCTGCAATTACTAATAAAGGAGCTAAGGTTATTCCAACAACTTGGCCCCATACATCCAACTGACCCTGTCCATGTAGAATGGGGGCTCAGTGAACATGGTTCCCGTTGTAATTTATGGCAGAAGGGACCAGCAGGACCGGAGAGACCATTAGAATTTTGCTCACACTCCTTCAATGATACTGAATGCAGCTATTCAGACCTGGAGAAGGGTTTACTGTCCCTGGTGCGAGCGTTGCAACGAGCAGAGCAGATAAGAAGAGAACAGAGTGTGATCTTTCCTGGGACCTTTTCGCCTCCCAGATGTGGTCCTTAAAGGGACACCACCACCAGCTGGCATTGCCCAGAGACCTACAGTTCGAAAGTGGTATGCTTATTTAGAAGGCATTAATGAAATCAAGCCAGTCTCTGAAGGCAGTGTTAAAGTATCCAAGGCTACTTCACAAGGATACCAAAGGATATAGATGGTGCCCTATTGTTCCAATCCCCACCAAACAGACCATCTCCGATCCAAGAAGCACCTCCTTTGAGGGACAGCAGTGATCTTAGAGGAGTGTGGTTTACTGGTGCGTCATCTCACCGTTAAAAAAATAAGTGCAAATATAAGGCCGTAGCACTGGAAGTAACAACGGGAGAAAGAGCAATTGAAATAGGGGAGGGTAGGGGAACTCAGAGCTGTCCTACTAGCTGCACAACATGGAGCCACCTCCTTTTACGCTGAGTCATATGCTGTTCTTAAAGGAGCCACTGAATGGCTAGGACACTGGGCAGCCAACGATTGGCAGGTGAATAGAGTCCCAGTTTGGGAGACAGATAATTGGAAGCAACTGTTGGAAATAGGAGGACAGAGACCATTGCACATTGCTTGAGTAAAAGGCCACGATCGTTCAAACTCGATCACTGCTCAGTTCAACCAACAGGTAGATGGCCTCACGCGGCTACAACAAATTGACATTGTAGATGATGGTCGGGAATGGGAACGCTTACTTGAATCGTTACATGTTAAACGTGGCCGCACAGGCCGTCCTGACCTGTATCGGGAAGGTGGGTGGCTTGTGTCAGTTAAGCTGTGCGAACAAATAGTAACTGCCTGTTCACAATGTCGCCTACGACTCAGCAAAGATCATCCGAGTAAGGCGCCTCCCTTACACATGCGGGACAAGAAAGCGTTGTGGCATTCATGGCAGCTTGATTATATTGGGCCCTTGAGATCATCAGGTGGGAAAAGATATGTCCTGGTAGGAGTGGAGATTATCTCCAGCCTCAGTATGGCCAGCAGTTTCAAACCAGCTACCAGGGACAACACAGTGAAAGGCCTAACAGGGTGGTTCAGCACACTTCCCCTTCCCGACGAAATCCAGAGTGATAACGTTTCACACTTTACGGCTTCGGTGGTACAAGATTGGGCCAAGGAAGAAGGGATTCGATGGGTATTTCATACTCCCTATTATCCCCAGGCTAATGGCATTGTTGAACGCACCAATAGATTGGTTAAGCGTTTTGCAAAAAGTCATGAACCTGGTTGGCATTTGCGATTGGATGATGCCATCTATCAACTAAATAACAAATGGAGTGGAGACGGCTGTCCTAAAATGAAAGCTTTCTGTGTACCTGCCAATATTATCTCGCCAAAGGCTGCCAATGAACCGGGAAAATACCCCGGAAGATTTCACCCTGGACTACCTGTGCTAGTGAAAATGCCTCAAAATGGGACGGTGCCAATGGTGCTAGCTACTCCCAAAAATCCCTATGCATGGGAAGCCAAGGATTGTTCAGGGAAGATACACCGGATCAGCACCCGGTGGACCGCACCTTCTTTTTAACCCCGTCGGTCGAATAAGACCGAGCAGATTTTCTTTTCCTTTATGTCTTACAGGAACCTTGGATGAGCTGTACAGACGGATTGGCCTACGCTACCTTTGAATGTCTCCAGGGAATCCTGACATTGAACCTGGCAATAATACTACTTTTATGATGTATGGCTATTTGGAGGCCCAAATTCTAAAATGACGAATTGGCAGATGGAATTGATGCTATTCAGTTTCACCTTTTTATTCCCTGTTGTTTGTAGTCAAAGAGACCCAGAGTGGCCATGGTCTCAAGCCTTTCTCGTCTATAATACAAGACTACAGGGAGACCTCATGCTAACGCACCCTTTCCCAATATAGTCAAGCACAGTCTCTGGGGTTTCATCGGGATGTGTCTCAAAGTGACAAGCATTCTGGTTGGTGTCAAGACAAAGGTCTTGTGCTTTGAGAGTATTACTCTCACAAATGAATCCTTGTTGGTCTCGTGAAACGCATGCGTCAACATCAGCAGTTTGCCATTTAGTCTCATTTTGTCGTGCCCAACCTCTGTGCTGTGTTGGATAGAGTAGAGCTCCTTGATGATTCAACCCCAGTGCGATGATTGGGTATATGGTGGATACTGAGGCATTGCGTATCGTTAAGACAAAAGCTGTGGCTTTGCTCTCAGTGGGATCGTAGGTGAAATTAACCAGATACCACCAGGATTGAAATTTTCTCTCAAACTCAATTGCGTTATCCCATATTACTTTTCGAATTTCGGTGGGCAAGGTGCCTTCTTCACCTTCCCTTATGATTTATGAGTTTTTGCAAAACGCTTAACCAATCCGTTGGTGCATTCAACAATGCCATTAGCCTGAGGATAATAGGGAGTATGAAATACCCATCGAATCCCTTCTTCTTTGGCCCAATCTTGTACCACTGTAGCGGTAAAGTGTGAACCGTTATCACTTTGGATTTCCTCGGGAAGGGGAAGTGTGCTGAACCACCCTTTTAGGCCTTTCACTGTGTTGTCCCCAGCAGCTGATTTGAAGCCAGTGGCCATACTGAGGCTGGAGATAATCTCCACTCCGACTAGGACATATCTTTTCCCACCTGATGATCTCAAGGGCCCAATATAATCAATCTGCCATGAATGCCACAACATTTTCTTGTCCCGCATGTGTAAGGGAGGCGCCTTACTCGGATGATCTTTGCTGAGTCGTAGGCGACATTGTGACCAGGCAGTTACTACTTGTTCGCACAGCTTAACCGACACAGGCCACCCCCGGGCTAGACCTTCCTGATACAGATCAGCACGGCCTGTATGGCCAGGCTTAATATGTAACCATTCCCGACCATCATCTACAGTGTCAATTTGTTGTAGCCGCGTGAGGCTATCTACCTGTTGGTTGAACTGAGCAGTGATCGAGTTTGAACGATCGTGGCCTTTTACCCAAGCAATGTGCAATGGTCTCTGTCCTCCTATTTCCAACAGTTGCTTCCAACTGTCTGTCTCCCAGATCGGGACTCTATTCACCTGCCAATCATTGGCTGCCCAGTGTCCTAGCCATTCAGTGGCTCCTTTAAAAACAGCATATGAGTCAGTGTAAATGTAAGTAGCTCCATGTTGTGCAGCTAGTAGGACGGCTCTGAGTTCCCCTACTTGTGCCCTACCTTCTCCTGTTTCAATTGCTCTTTCCCCCGTTGCTACTTCCAGTGCTACGGCCTTGTATTTCCACTTGCTGTTCTCACGGTGAGATGACACACCAGTAAACCACACTCCTGTAAGATCACTGCCTGCTTTCAGAGGAGGTGCTTCTTGGATTGGAGATGGTCTGTTTGGTGGGGATTGGAACAATAGGGCACCATCTCTATCCTTCTGGAGCATGGATACTTTGATACTACCTTCAGAGACTGGCATGATATCATTAATGCCTTCTAAATAAGCATACCACTTTCGAACTGTGGGTTTCTGGGGAATGCCAGCTGGTGGTGGTGTCCCTTTAAGGACCACATCTGGGAGGCGAAAAGGGCCCCGAACAATCACGCTCTGTTGTCTCCTTATCTGCTCTGCTCGTTGCAATGCTCGCACCAGGGACAGTAAACCCTTCTCCAGGTCTGAATAGCTGCTCTCAGTATCATTAAAGGCGTGAGAGCTAAATTCTAATGGTCTCTCCGGTCCTGCTGGTCCCTTCTGGCATAAATTACAATGGGAACCATGTTCACTGAGCCCCCATTCTACATGGACAGGGTCAGTTGGATGTATGGGGCCAAGTTGTTGGAATAACCTTAGCTCTTTTATTAGCAATTCTAGTGCATTAGTGTGTTGTTCAGTCGACTCCCAGGATTTACCTTTTTTGAGCAAACAATAAAGGGGGCGAGCAATGATGGAAAAGCCAGGGATGTGTTTACGCTAATAACTTAAAGTTCCCAGGACTTGCTGTAACTCCTTCGTGCTGGAAGGATTCTGTCCATGTTCTATTTTTTCAGGGTATCCTGAGGGACAGAAGCAGCTCCCTTAATCCACCAGACCCCCAGGAATTTAACTTCCTGTGCGGGTCCCTGACACTTTGAGTCGGGAATTTCCAATCCCAAATCTGATAATGTTTTTCGGATGTTTTCCATCATGTCTTGTACACTTTCTTGGTTCTCTCCCCTATTAAGATGTCATCAATAATATATTGGTATACTGTACATCCCTGTGAAACAGGAATCTCTGATAGCACTTTAGCCAAAGCATTATGGGCAATAGTGGGGGAATGTTTGTATCCTTGTGGAAAGCGGTTAAAGGTATATTGCACTCCTTTCCATGTGAATGCAAACTGCGCTTTGTCCTGCTCAAGGAGGAGAATCATAAAAAAATATGTCTTTAAAATCTAAGGCAACCCTGCAAGGATGGGCAGCTCCTTTTATCATTGTCACAATTTCCGCGATATTCGGAACAGCAGCGGTCAGAGGTGCAGTGTTGGCGTTTAATTTTCCGTAATCTACTGTGAAACGCCATTGCCTTTTTGGTTTCTTTACTGGCCACACCGGTGAAAAATAAGGCGAGTGAATCCTCTTAATGATGTCCCTTTTTTCTAAATTTGATACCAATCTGTCTGCTCCTGCAACAGCAGTTGCAGGCAGTGGATACTACAGGACACCAGAGATTTTAGAGGGAGGGAAAAGTATGGAAGTTTCCAATAGACTCAATTTCACTGTGTCTATTACTTTTTCAAATCCTGCAAAACTTCACACTGTGGAGACATCATTAAGAAAAGTCATTAAGAAACCCTCGGACGGCAGGCTTTTGTGACGCCTTCAGCCTCAAAATCACCCTTTCCCACGTGGCGCCGCGCCAGGCACAAAAATGGCCATACGACTGGAGATGGGTCCCCTGCCAAAAGAGCCAGCAGGTAAAACTATGCCTTGTTCTAAAGCTCTTTGGGAACCGCTTGCGTAGCCCCACAGACCTGGGGGCTGCAGTCTTTGCTGCTGCCTTCAGCCTCGATACCACCATTTCCCACTTGGCGCTGCGCCATGCACAAAAATGGCCATACGGCTGGAGATGGGTCCCCCGCCCAAAGAGCCAGCAGGGAAAACTATGCCTTGTTCTAAAGCTCTTTGGGAACCGCTTGCGTAGCCCCACAGACCTGGGAGCTGCGGGCTTTCCTGCTGCCTTTAGCCTCGACACCACCCTTTCCCTCTTGGCGCCGCGCCAGGCACAAAAATGGCCGTACGGCTGGAGATGGGTCCCCCGCCCAAAGAGCCAGCAGGGAAAACTATGCCTTGTTCTAAAGCTCTTTGGGAACCGCTTGCGTAGCCGCACAGACCTGGGGGCTGCGGGCTTTGCTGCTGCCTTCAGCCTCAAAGCCACCCTTTCCCACTTGGCGCCGGGCCAGGCGCAAAAATGGCCATACGGCTGGAGATGGGTCCCCCGCCCAAAGAGCCAGCAGGGAAAACTATGCCTTGTTCTAAAGCTCTTTGGGAACCGCTTGCGTAGCCCCACAGACCTGGGGGCTGCGGGCTTTCCTGCTGCCTTCAGCCTCAAAACCATCCTAAACCACTACGCACCGCGCCAGGCACAAAAATAGCCATACGGCTGGAGATGGGTCCCCCGCCCAAAGAGCCAGCAGGGAAAACTATGCCTTATTCTAAAGCTCTTTGGGAACCGCTTGCGTAGCCACACAGACCTGGGGGCTGCGGGCTTTCCTGCTGCCTTCAGCCTCAAAACCACCCTTTCCCACTTGACCCCCGGCCAGGCACAAAAATGGCCATACGGCTGGAGATGGGTCCCCCGCCCAAAGAGCCAGCAGGGAAAATTATGCCTTGTTTTAAAGCTCTTTGGGAACCGCTTGCGTAGCCCTACAGACCTGGGGGCTGCGGGCTTTCCTGCTGCATTCAAGCCTCAAAGCCACCCTTTCCCACTGGGCGCCGGGCCAGGCACAAAAATGGCCTGTGGCTGGAGATGGGTCCCCCGCCCAAAGAGCCAGCAGGGAAAACTATGCCTTGTTCTAAAGCTCTTTGGGAACCGCTTGCTTGGCCCCACAGACCTGGGGGCTGCAGGCTTTGCTGCTGCCTTCAGCCTCAAAGCCACCCTTTCCCACTTGGCGCTCTATCAAGCACAAAAATGGCCTATGGCTGGAGATGGGTCCCATGCCCAAAGAGCCAGCAGGGAAAACTATGCCTTGTTCTAAAGCTCTTTGGGAACCGCTTGCTTGGCCCCACAGACGTGGGGGCTGCGGGCTTTCCTGCTGCCTTCAGCCTCGACACCACCCTTTCCCACTTGGCGCCGCGCCAGGCACAAAAATGGCCATACGGCTGGAGATGGGTCCCCCGCCCAAAGAGCCAGCAGGGAAAACTATGCCTTGTTCTAAAGCTCTTTGGGAACCGCTTGCGTAGCCCCACAGACCTGGGGGCTGCAGGCTTTCCTGCTGCCTTCACCCTCAAAACCACCCTTTCCCACTTGGCACTGCTCCAGGCTCAAAAATGGCCATACGGCTGGAGATGGGTCCCCCGCCCAGAGAGCCAGCAGGGAAAACTATGCCTTGTTCTAAAGCTCTTTGGGAACCGCTTGCGTAGCCCCACAGACCTGGGGGCTGCGGGCTTTCCTGCTGCCTTCAGCCTCAAAGCCACCCTTTCCCTCTTGGCGCCGGGCCAGGCACAAAAATGGCCATACGGCTGGAGATGGGTCCCCCGCCCAAAGAGCCAGCAGGGAAAACTATGCCTTGTTCTAAAGCTCTTTGGGAACCGCTTGCGTAGCCCCACAGACCTGGGGCTGCAGGGTTTGTGCTGCCTTCAGCGTCAAAGCCACCCTTTCCCACTTGGCGCTGCGCCATGCACAAAAATGGCCGTACGGCTGGAGATGGGTCCCCCGCCCAAAGAGCCAGCAGGGAAAACTATGCCTTGTTCTAAAGCTCTTTGGGAACCGCTTGCGTAGCCCCACACACCTGGGGGCTGCGGGCTTTCCTGCTGCCTTCAGCCTCAAAACCACCCTTTCCCACTTGGCCCCCGGCCAGGCACAAAAATGGCCATACGGCTGGAGATGGGTCCCCCGCCCAAAGAGCCAGCAGGGAAAATTATGCCTTGTTTTAAAGCTCTTTGGGAACCGCTTGCGTAGCCCCACAGACCTGGGGGCTGCGGGCTTTCCTGCTGCATTCAAGCCTCAAAGCCACCCTTTCCCACTGGGCGCCGGGCCAGGCACAAAAATGGCCTGTGGCTGGAGATGGGTCCCCCGCCCAAAGAGCCAGCAGGGAAAACTATGCCTTGTTCTAAAGCTCTTTGGGAACCGCTTGCTTGGCCCAACAGACCTGGGGGCTGCAGGCTTTGCTGCTGCCTTCAGCGTCAAAACCACCCTTTCCCACTACGCACCGCGCCAGGCACAAAAATGGCCATACGGCTGGAGATGGGTCCCCCGCCCAAAGAGCCAGCAGGGAAAACTATGCCTTGTTCTAAAGCTCTTTGGGAACCGCTTGCTTGGCCCCACAGACGTGGGGGCTGCGGGCTTTCCTGCTGCCTTCAGCCTCAAAACCACCCTATGCCACTACGTACCGCGTCAGGCACAAAAATAGCCATACGGCTGGAGATGGGTCCCCCACCCAAAGAGCCAGCAGGGAAAATTATGCCTTGTTCTAAAGCTCTTTGGGAACCGCTTGCGTAGCCGCACAGACGTGGGGGCTGCGGGCTTTCCTGCTGCCTTCAGCCTCGACACCACCCTTTCCCACTTGGCGCCCTATCAAGCACAAAAATGGCCTATGGCTGGAGATGGGTCCCATGCCCAAAGAGCCAGCAGGGAAAACTATGCCTTGTTCTAAAGCTCTTTGGGAACCGCTTGCGTAGCCCAACACACGTGGGGGCTGCGGGCTTTCCTGCTGCCTTCAGCCTCAAAACCACCCTTTCCCACTTGGCACTGCTCCAGGCTCAAAAATGGCCATACGGCTGGAGATGGGTCCCCCGCCCAGAGAGCCAGCAGGGAAAACTATGCCTTGTTCTAAAGCTCTTTGGGAACCGCTTGCGTAGCCCCACACACCTGGGGGCTGCGGGCTTTCCTGCTGCCTTCAGCCTCAAAGCCACCCTTTCGCACTTGGGGCTTCGCCAGGCACAAAAATGGCCATATGGCTGGAGATGGGTCCCATGCCCAAAGAGCCAGCAGGGAAAACTATGCCTTGTTCTAAAGCTCTTTGGGAACCGCTTGCGTAGCCCCACAGACCTGGGGGCTGCGGGCTTTGCTGCTGCCTTCACCCTCAAAGCCACCCTTTCCCACTTGGCGCCCTATCAGGCACAAAAATGGCCATACGGCTGGAGATGGGTCCCCCGCCCAAAGAGCCAGCAGGGAAAACTATGCCTTGTTCTAAAGCTCTTTGGGAACCGCTTGCGTAGCCCCACAGACCTGGGGGCTGCAGTCTTTGCTGCTGCCTTCAGCGTCAAAACCACCCTTTCCCACTACGCACCGCGCCAGGCACAAAAATGGCCATACGGCTGGAGATGGGTCCCCCGCCCAAAGAGCCAGCAGGGAAAACTATGCCTTGTTCTAAAGCTCTTTGGGAACCGCTTGCTTGGCCCCACAGACGTGGGGGCTGCGGGCTTTCCTGCTGCCTTCAGCCTCAAAACCACCCTATGCCACTACGCACCGCGTCAGGCACAAAAATAGCCATACGGCTGGAGATGGGTCCCCCACCCAAAGAGCCAGCAGGGAAAATTATGCCTTGTTCTAAAGCTCTTTGGGAACCGCTTGCGTAGCCGCACAGACCTGGGGGCTGCGGGCTTTCCTGCTGCCTTCAGCCTCGACACCACCCTTTCCCACTTGGCGCCCTATCAAGCACAAAAATGGCCTATGGCTGGAGATGGGTCCCATGCCCAAAGAGCCAGCAGGGAAAACTATGCCTTGTTCTAAAGCTCTTTGGGAACCGCTTGCGTAGCCCCACACACGTGGGGGCTGCGGGCTTTCCTGCTGCCTTCAGCCTCAAAACCACCCTTTCCCACTTGGCACTGCTCCAGGCTCAAAAATGGCCATACGGCTGGAGATGGGTCCCCCGCCCAGAGAGCCAGCAGGGAAAACTATGCCTTGTTCTAAAGCTCTTTGGGAACCGCTTGCGTAGCCCCACAGACCTGGGGGCTGCGGGCTTTCCTGCTGCCTTCAGCCTCAAAGCCACCCTTTCGCACTTGGGGCTTCGCCAGGCACAAAAATGGCCATATGGCTGGAGATGGGTCCCCCGCCCAAAGAGCGAGCAGGGAAAACTATGCCTTGTTCTAAAGCTCTTTGGGAACCGCTTGCGTAGCCCCACAGACCTGGGGGCTGCGGGCTTTCCTGCTGCCTTCAGCCTCAAAGCCACCCTTTCCCACTTGGCGCCGGGTCAGGGACAAAAATGGCCATACGGCTGGAGATGGGTCCCATGCCCAAAGAGCCAGCAGGGAAAACTATGCCTTGTTCTAAAGCTCTTTGGGAACCGCTTGCTTGGCCCCACAGACCTGGGGGCTGCAGGCTTTGCTGCTGCCTTCAGCCTCGACACCACCCTTACCCACTTGGCGCCGCGCCAGGCACAAAAATGGCCATACGGCTGGAGATGGGTCCCCCGCCCAAAGAGCCAGCAGGGAAAACTATGCCTTGTTCTAAAGCTCTTTGGGAACCGCTTACTTGGCCCCACAGACGTGGGGGCTGCGGGCTTTCCTGCTGCCTTCAGCCTCAAAACCACCCTATGCCACTACGCACCGCGTCAGGCACAAAAATAGCCATACGGCTGGAGATGGGTCCCCCACCCAAAGAGCCAGCAGGGAAAACTATGCCTTGTTCTAAAGCTCTTTGGGAACCGCTTGCGTAGCCCCACAGACCTGGGGGCTGCAGGCTTTCCTGCTGTCTTCAGCCTCAAAGCCACCCTTTCCCACTTGGCGCCCTATCAGGCACAAAAATGGCCTATGGGTGGAGATGGGTCCCCCGCCCAAAGAGCCAGCAGGGAAAACTATGCCTTGTTCTAAAGCTCTTTGGGAACCGCTTGCGTAGCCCCACAGACCTGGGGGCTGCGGGCTTTCCTGCTGCCTTCAGCCTCGATACCACCATTTCCCACTTGGCGCTGCGCCATGCACAAAAATGGCCATACGGCTGGAGATGGGTCCCCCGCCCAAAGAGCCAGCACGGAAAACTATGCCTTGTTCTAAAGCTCTTTGGGAACCGCTTGCATAGCCCCACAGACCTGGGGGCTGCGGGCTTTCCTGCTGCCTTTAGCCTCGACACCACCCTTTCCCTCTTGGCGCCGCGCCAGGCACAAAAATGGCCATACGGCTGGAGATGGGTCCCCCGCCCAAAGGGCCAGCAGGGAAAACTATGCCTTGTTCTAAAGCTCTTTGGGAACCGCTTGCGTAGCCCCACAGACCTTGGGGCTCCGGGCTTTCCTGCTGCCTTCAGCCTCGACAGCACCCTTTCCCACTTGGCTTCGCGCCAGGCACAAAAATGGCCTATGGCTGGAGATGGGTCCCCCTCCCAGAGAGCCAGCAGGGAAAACTATGCCTTGTTCTAAAGCTCTTTGGGAACCGCTTGCGTAGCCCCACAGACCTGGGGGCTGCGGGCTTTCCTGCTGTCTTCAGCCTCAAAGCAACCCTTTCCCACTTGGCGCCCTATCAAGCACAAAAATGGCCTATGGCTGGAGATGGGTCCCATGCCCAAAGAGCCAGCAGGGAAAACTATGCCTTGTTCTAAAGCTCTTTGGGAACCGCTTGCGTAGCCCCACAGACCTGGGGGCTGTGGGCTTTCCTGCTGCCTTCACCCTCAAAACCACCCTTTCCCACTTGGCACTGCTCCAGGCTCAAAAATGGCCATACGGCTGGAGATGGGTCCCCCGCCCAAAGAGCCAGCAGGGAAAACTATGCCTTGTTCTAAAGCTCTTTGGGAACCGCTTGCGTAGCCCCACAGACCTGGGGGCTGCAGTCTTTGCTGCTGCCTTCAGTGTCAAAACCACCCTTTCCCACTACGCACCGCGCCAGGCACAAAAATGGCCATACGGCTGGAGATGGGTCCCCCGCCCAAAGAGCCAGCAGGGAAAACTATGCCTTGTTCTAAAGCTCTTTGGGAACCGCTTGCTTGGCCCCACAGACGTGGGGGCTGCGGGCTTTCCTGCTGCCTTCAGCCTCAAAACCACCCTATGCCACTACGCACCGCGTCAGGCACAAAAATAGCCATACGGCTGGAGATGGGTCCCCCACCCAAAGAGCCAGCAGGGAAAATTATGCCTTGTTCTAAAGCTCTTTGGGAACCGCTTGCGTAGCCGCACAGACCTGGGGGCTGCGGGCTTTCCTGCTGCCTTCAGCCTCGACACCACCCTTTCCCACTTGGCGCCCTATCAAGCACAAAAATGGCCTATGGCTGGAGATGGGTCCCATGCCCAAAGAGCCAGCAGGGAAAACTATGCCTTGTTCTAAAGCTCTTTGGGAACCGCTTGCGTAGCCCCACACACGTGGGGGCTGCGGGCTTTCCTGCTGCCTTCAGCCTCAAAACCACCCTTTCCCACTTGGCACTGCTCCAGGCTCAAAAATGGCCATACGGCTGGAGATGGGTCCCCCGCCCAGAGAGCCAGCAGGGAAAACTATGCCTTGTTCTAAAGCTCTTTGGTGAACCGCTTGCGTAGCCCCACAGACGTGGGGGCTGCGGGCTTTCCTGCTGCCTTCAGCGTCAAAACCACCCTTTCCCACTACGCACCGCGCCAGGCACAAAAATGGCCATACGGCTGGAGATGGGTCCCCCGCCCAAAGAGCCAGCAGGGAAAACTATGCCTTGTTCTAAAGCTCTTTGGGAACCGCTTGCTTGGCCCCAGAGACGTGGGGGCTGCGGGCTTTCCTGCTGCCTTCAGCCTCAAAACCACCCTATGCCACTACGCACCGCGTCAGGCACAAAAATAGCCATACGGCTGGAGATGGGTCCCCCACCCAAAGAGCCAGCAGGGAAAACTATGCCTTGTTCTAAAGCTCTTTGGGAACCGCTTGCGTAGCCCCACAGACCTGGGGGCTGCAGGCTTTCCTGCTGTCTTTAGCCTCAAAGCCACCCTTTCTCACTTGGCGCCCTATCAGGCACAAAAATGGCCTATGGCTGGAGATGGGTCCCATGCCCAAAGAGCCAGCAGGGAAAACTATGCCTTGTTCTAAAGCTCTTTGGGAACCGCTTGCGTAGCCCCACAGACCTGGGGGCTGCGGGCTTTCCTGCTGCCTTCAGCCTCAAAGCCACCCTTTCCCACTTGGCGCTGCGCCATGCACAAAAATGGCCATACGGCTGGAGATGGGTCCCCCGCCCAGAGAGCCAGCAGGGAAAACTATGCCTTGTTCTAAAGCTCTTTGGGAACTGCTTGCGTAGCTCCACAGACCTGGTGGCTGCGGGCTTTCCTGCTGCCTTTAGCCTCGACACCACCCTTTCCCTCTTGGCGCCGCGCCAGGCACAAAAATGGCCGTACGGCTGGAGATGGGTCCCCCGCCCAAAAAGCCAGCAGGGAAAACTATGCCTTGTTCTAAAGCTCTTTGGGAACCGCTTGCGTAGCCGCACAGACCTGGGGGCTGCGGGCTTTCCTGCTGCCTTCAGCCTCAAAACCACCCTTTCCCACTTGGCGCCCTATCAAGCACAAAAATGGCCTATGGCTGGAGATGGTCCCATGCCCAAAGAGCCAGCAGGGAAAACTATGCCTTGTTCTAAAGCTCTTTGGGAACCGCTTGCGTAGCCCCACACACGTGGGGGCTGCGGGCTTTCCTGCTGCCTTCAGCCTCAAAACCACCCTTTCCCACTTGGCCCCCGGCCAGGCACAAAAATGGCCATACGGCTGGAGATGGGTCCCCCGCCCAAAGAGCCAGCAGGGAAAATTATGCCTTGTTCTAAAGCTCTTTGGGAACCGCTTGCGTAGCCCCACAGACCTGGGGGCTGCAGGCTTTGCTGCTGCCTTCAGCCTCAAAACCACCCTTTCCCACTTGGCGCTGCGCCAGGCACAAAAATGGCCATATGGCTGGAGATGGGTCCCCCGCCCAAAGAGCCAGCAGGGAAAATTATGCCTTGTTCTAAAGCTCTTTGGGAACCGCTTGCGTAGCCCCACAGACCTGGGGGCTGCGGGCTTTCCTGCTGCCTTCAAGCCTCAAAGCCACCCTTTCCCACTGGGCGCCGGGCCAGGCACAAAAATGGCCTATGGCTGGAGATGGGTCCCCCGCCCAAAGAGCCAGCAGGGAAAACTATGCCTTGTTCTAAAGCTCTTTGGGAACTGCTTGCGTAGCCCCACAGACCTGGGGGCTGCGGGCTTTCCTGCTGCCTTCAGCCTCGACACCACCCTTTCCCACTTGGCACTGCTCCAGGCTCAAAAATGGCCATACGGCTGGAGATGGGTCCCCCGCTCAGAGAGCCAGCAGGGAAAACTATGCCTTGTTCTAAAGCTCTTTGGGAACCGCTTGCGTAGCCCCACAGACCTGGGGGCTGCGGGCTTTCCTGCTGCCTTCAGTCTCAAAGCCACCCTTTCCCACTTGGCGCCGGGCCAGGCACAAAAATGGCCATACGGCTGGAGATGGGTCCCCTGCCAAAAGAGCCAGCAGGGAAAACTATGCCTTGTTCTAAAGCTCTTTGGGAACCGCTTGCGTAGCCCCACAGACCTGGGGGCTGCGGGCTTTCCTGCTGCCTTCAGCCTCAAAGCCACCCTTTCGCACTTGGGGCTTCGCCAGGCACAAAAATGGCCATATGGCTGGAGATGGGTCCCCCGCCCAAAGAGCGAGCAGGGAAAAGTATGCCTTGTTCTAAAGCTCTTTGGGAACCGCTTGCGTAGCCCCACAGACCTGGGGGCTGCGGGCTTTCCTGCTGCCTTCAGCCTCAAAGCCACCCTTTCCACTTGACGCCGCGCCAGGCACAAAAATGGCCATACGGCTGGAGATGGGTCCCATGCCCAAAGAGCCAGCAGGGAAAACTATGCCTTGTTCTAAAGCTCTTTGGGAACCGCTTGCTTGGCCCCACAGACCTGGGGGCTGCAGGCTTTGCTGCTGCCTTCAGCCTCGACACCACCCTTACCCACCTGGCGCCGCGCCAGGCACAAAAATGGCCATACGGCTGGAGATGGGTCCCCCGCCCAAAGAGACAGCAGGGAAAACTATGCCTTGTTCTAAAGCTCTTTGGGAACCGCTTGCGTAGCCCCACAGACCTGGGGGATGCGGGCTTTCCTGCTGCCTTCAGCGTCAAAACCACCCTTTCCCACTACGCACCGCGCCAGGCACAAAAATGGCCATACGGCTGGAGATGGGTCCCCCGCCCAAAGAGCCAGCAGGGAAAACTATGCCTTGTTCTAAAGCTCTTTGGGAACCGCTTGCTTGGCCCCACAGACGTGGGGGCTGCGGGCTTTCCTGCTGCCTTCAGCCTCAAAACCACCCTATGCCTCTACGCACCGCGTCAGGCACAAAAATAGCCATACGGCTGGAGATGGGTCCCCCACCCAAAGAGCCAGCAGGGAAAACTATGCCTTGTTCTAAAGCTCTTTGGGAACCGCTTGCGTAGCCCCACAGACCTGGGGGCTGCAGGCTTTCCTGCTGTCTTCAGCCTCAAAGCCACCCTTTCCCACTTGGCGCCCTATCAGGCACAAAAATGGCCTATGGGTGGAGATGGGTCCCATGCCCAAAGAGCCAGCAGGGAAAACTATGCCTTGTTCTAAAGCTCTTTGGGAACCGCTTGCGTAGCCCCACAGACGTGGGGGCTGCGGGCTTTCCTGCTGCCTTCAGCCTCGATACCACCATTTCCCACTTGGCGCTGCGCCATGCACAAAAATGGCCATAAGGCTGGAGATGGGTCCCCCGCCCAAAGAGCCAGCAGGGAAAACTATGCCTTGTTCTAAAGCTCTTTGGGAACCGCTTGCGTAGCCCCACAGACCTGGGGGCTGCGGGCTTTCCTGCTGCCTTCAGCGTCAAAACCACCCTTTCCCACTACGCACCGCGCCAGGCACAAAAATGGCCATACGGCTGGAGATGGGTCCCCCGCCCAAAGAGCCAGTAGGGAAAACTATGCCTTGTTCTAAAGCTCTTTGGGAACCGCTTGCTTGGCCCCACAGACGTGGGGGCTGCGGGCTTTCCTGCTGCCTTCAGCCTCAAAACCACCCTATGCCACTACGCACCGCGTCAGGCACAAAAATAGCCATACGGCTGGAGATGGGTCCCCCACCCAAAGAGCCAGCAGGGAAAACTATGCCTTGTTCTAAAGCTCTTTGGGAACCGCTTGCGTAGCCCCACAGACCTGGGGGCTGCAGGCTTTCCTGCTGTCTTCAGCCTCAAAGCCACCCTTTCCCACTTGGCGCCCTATCAGGCACAAAAATGGCCTATGGGTGGAGATGGGTCCCATGCCCAAAGAGCCAGCAGGGAAAACTATGCCTTGTTCTAAAGCTCTTTGGGAACCGCTTGCGTAGCCCCACAGACGTGGGGGCTGCGGGCTTTCCTGCTGCCTTCAGCCTCGATACCACCATTTCCCACTTGGCGCTGCGCCATGCACAAAAATGGCCATAAGGCTGGAGATGGGTCCCCCGCCCAAAGAGCCAGCAGGGAAAACTATGCCTTGTTCTAAAGCTCTTTGGGAACCGCTTGCGTAGCCCCACAGACCTGGGGGCTGCGGGCTTTCCTGCTGCCTTTAGCCTCGACACCACCCTTTCCCTCTTGGCGCCGGGCCAGGCACAAAAATGGCCATATGGCTGGAGATGGGTCCCATGCCCAAAGAGCCAGCAGGGAAAACTATGCCTTGTTCTAAAGCTCTTTGGGAACCGCTTGCGTAGCCCCACAGACCTGGGGGCTGCGGGCTTTGCTGCTGCCTTCAGCCTCAAAGCCACCCTTTCCCACTTGGCGCCGCGCCAGGCACAAAAATGGCCATACGGCTGGAGATGGGTCCCCCGCCCAAAGAGCCAGCAGGGAAAACTATGCCTTGTTCTAAAGCTCTTTGGGAACCGCTTGCTTGGCCCCACAGACCTGGGGGCTGCAGTCTTTGCTGCTGCCTTCAGCCTCAACACCACCCTTTCCCACTTGGCGCCGGGCCAGGGACAAAAATGGCCATACGGCTGGAGATGGGTCCCCTGCCCAAAGAGCCAGCAGGGAAAACTATGCCTTGTTCTAAAGCTCTTTGGTGAACCGCTTGCGTAGCCCCACAGACGTGGGGGCTGCGGGCTTTCCTGCTGCCTTCAGCGTCAAAACCACCCTTTCCCACTACGCACCGCGCCAGGCACAAAAATGGCCATACGGCTGGAGATGGGTCCCCCGCCCAAAGAGCCAGCAGGGAAAATTATGCCTTGTTCTAAAGCTCTTTGGGAACCGCTTGCGTAGCCCCACAGACCTGGGGGCTGCGGGCTTTCCTGCTGCCTTTAGCCTCGACACAACCCTTTCCCACTTGGCCCCGCGCCAGGCTCAAAAATGGCCATACGGCTGGAGATGGGTCCCATGCCCAAAGAGCCAGCAGGGAAAACTATGCCTTGTTCTAAAGCTCTTTGGGAACCGCTTGCGTAGCCGCACAGACCTGGGGGCTGCGGGCTTTCCTGCTGCCTTCAAGCCTCAAAGCCACCCTTTCCCACTGGGCGCCTGGCCAGGCACAAAAATGGCCTATGGCTGGAGATGGGTCCCCCGCCCAAAGAGCCAGCAGGGAAAACTATGCCTTGTTCTAAAGCTCTTTGGGAGCTGCTTGCATAGCCCCACAGACCTGGGGGCTGCAGGCTTTCCTGCTGCCTTCAGCCTCAAAGCCACCCTTTCCCACTTGGCGCCCTATCAAGCACAAAAATGGCCTATGGGTGGAGATGGGTCCCATGCCCAAAGAGCCAGCAGGGAAAACTATGCCTTGTTCTAAAGCTCTTTGGGAACCGCTTGCTTGGCCCCACAGACGTGGGGGCTGCGGGATTTCCTGCTGCCTTCAGCCTCGACACCACCCTTTCCCACTTGGCGCCGCGCCAGGCACAAAAATGGCCATACGGCTGGAGATGGGTCCCCCGCCCAAAGAGCCAGCAGGGAAAACTATGCCTTGTTCTAAAGCTCTTTGGGAACCGCTTGCGTAGCCCCACAGACGTGGGGGCTGCGGGCTTTCCTGCTGCCTTCACCCTCAAAACCACCCTTTCCCACTTGGCACTGCTCCAGGCTCAAAAATGGCCATACGGCTGCAGATGGGTCCCCCGCCCAGAGAGCCAGCAGGGAAAACTATGCCTTGTTCTAAAGCTCTTTGGGAACCGCTTGCGTAGCCCCACAGACCTGGGGGCTGCGGGCTTTGCTGCTGCCTTCAGCCTCAAAGCCACCCTTTCCCACTTGGCGCCGGGCCAGGCACAAAAATGGCCATACGGCTGGAGATGGGTCCCCCGCCAAAAGAGCCAGCAGGGAAAACTATGCCTTGTTCTAAAGCTCTTTGGGAACCGCTTGCTTGGCCCCACAAACTTGGGGACTGCAGTCTTTGCTGCTGCCTTCAGCCTCAACACCACCCTTTCCCACTACGCACCGCGCCAGGCACAAAAATGGCCATACGGCTGGAGATGGGTCCCCTGCCAAAAGAGCCAGCAGGGAAAACTATGCCTTGTTCTAAAGCTCTTTGGGAACCGCTTGCGTAGCCCCACAGACCTGGGGGCTGCGGGCTTTCCTGCTGCCTTCAGATTCAAAGCCACCCTTTCCCTCTTGGGGCTTCGCCAGGCACAAAAATGGCCATACGGCTGGAGATGGGTCCCCCGCCCAAAGAGCGAGCAGGGAAAACTATGCCTTGTTCTAAAGCTCTTTGGGAACCGCTTGCGTAGCCCCACAGACCTGGGGGCTGCGGGCTTTCCTGCTGCCTTCAGGCTCGACACCACCCTTTCCCACTTGGCGCTGCGCCAGGCTCAAAAATGGCCATACGGCTGGAGATGGGTCCCCCGCCCAAAGAGCCAGCAGGGAAAACTATGCCTTGTTCTAAAGCTCTTTGGGAACCGCTTGCGTAGCCCCACAGACCTGGGGGCTGCGGGCTTTGCTGCTGCCTTCAGCCTCAAAGCCACCCTTTCCCACTTGGCGCCGCGCCAGGCACAAAAATGGCCTATGGCTGGAGATGGGTCCCATGCCCAAAGAGCCAGCAGGGAAAACTATGCCTTGTTCTAAAGCTCTTTGGGAACCGCTTGCTTGGCCCCAGAGACGTGGGGGCTGCGGGCTTTCCTGCTGCCTTCAGCCTCGACACCACCCTTTCCCACTTGGCACTGCTCCAGGCTCAAAAATGGCCATATGGCTGGAGATGGGTCCCCCGCCCAAAGAGCCAGCAGGGAAAACTATGCCTTGTTCTAAAGCTCTTTGGGAACCGCTTGCTTGGCCCCACAGACGTGGGGGCTGCGGGCTTTCCTGCTGCCTTCAGCCTCAAAACCACCCTATGCCACTACGCACCGCGCCAGGCACAAAAATAGCCATACGTCTGGAGATGGGTCCCCCACCCAAAGAGCCAGCAGGGAAAACTATGCCTTGTTCTAAAGCTCTTTGGGAACCGCTTGCGTAGCCCCACAGACCTGGGAGCTGCAGGCTTTCCTGCTGTCTTCAGCCTCAAAGCCACCCTTTCCCACTTGGCGCCCTATCAGGCACAAAAATGGCCTATGGCTGGAGATGGGTCCCATGCCCAAAGAGCCAGCAGGGAAAACTATGCCTTGTTCTAAAGCTCTTTGGGAACCGCTTGCGTAGCCCCACAGACCTGGGGGCTGCGGGCTTTCCTGCTGCCTTCAGCCTCAAAGCCACCCTTTCCCACTTGGCGCCGGGCCAGGGACAAAAATGGCCATACGGCTGGAGATGGGTCCCCCGCCCAAAGAGCCAGCAGGGAAAACTATGCCTTGTTCTAAAGCTCTTTGGGAACCGCTTGCTTGGCCCCACAGACCTGGGGGCTGCAGGCTTTGCTGCTGCCTTCAGCCTCAAAACCACCCTATGCCACTACGCACCGCGTCAGGCACAAAAATAGCCATACGGCTGGAGATGGGTCCCCCACCCAAAGAGCCAGCAGGGAAAACTATGCCTTGTTCTAAAGCTCTTTGGGAACCGCTTGCGTAGCCCCACAGACCTGGGGGCTGCAGGCTTTCCTGCTGTCTTTAGCCTCAAAGCCACCCTTTCTCACTTGGCGCCCTATCAGGCACAAAAATGGCCTATGGGTGGAGATGGGTCCCATGCCCAAAGAGCCAGCAGGGAAAACTATGCCTTGTTCTAAAGCTCTTTGGGAACCGCTTGCGTAGCCCCACAGACCTGGGGGCTGCGGGCTTTCCTGCTGCCTTCAGCCTCAAAGCCACCCTTTCCCACTTGGCGCCGCGCCATGCACAAAAATGGCGATACGGCTGGAGATGGGTCCCCCGCCCAAAGAGCCAGCAGGGAAAACTATGCCTTGTTCTAAAGCTCTTTGGGAACTGCTTGCGTAGCTCCACAGACCTGGGGGCTGCGGGCTTTCCTGCTGCCTTTAGCCTCGACACCACCCTTTCCCTCTTGGCGCTGCGCCAGCCACAAAAATGGCCGTACGGCTGGAGATGGGTCCCCCGCCCAAAAAGCCAGCAGGGAAAATTATGCCTTGTTCTAAAGCTCTTTGGGAACCGCTTGCGTAGCCGCACAGACCTGGGGGCTGCGGGCTTTCCTGCTGCCTTCAGCCTCGACACCACCCTTTCCCACTTGGCGCCCTATCAAGCACAAAAATGGCCTATGGCTGGAGATGGGTCCCATGCCCAAAGAGCCAGCAGGGAAAACTATGCCTTGTTCTAAAGCTCTTTGGGAACCGCTTGCGTAGCCCCACACACGTGGGGGCTGCGGGCTTTCCTGCTGCCTTCAGCCTCAAAACCACCCTTTCCCACTTGGCCCCCGGCCAGGCACAAAAACGGCCATACGGCTGGAGATGGGTCCCCCGCCCAAAGAGCCAGCAGGGAAAATTATGCCTTGTTCTAAAGCTCTTTGGGAACCGCTTGCGTAGCCCCACAGACCTGGGGGCTGCAGGCTTTGCTGCTGCCTTCAGCCTCAAAACCACCCTTTCCCACTTGGCGCTGCGCCAGGCACAAAAATGGCCATATGGCTGGAGATGGGTCCCCCGACCAGAGAGCCAGCAGGGATAATTATGCCTTGTTCTAAAGCTGTTTGGGAACCGCTTGCGTAGCCCCACAGACGTGGGGGCTGCGGGCTTTCCTGCTGCCTTCAAGCCTCAAAGCCACCCTTTCCCACTGGGCGCCGGGCCAGGCACAAAAATGGCCTATGGCTGGAGATGGGTCCCCCGCCCAAAGAGCCAGCAGGGAAAACTATGCCTTGTTCTAAAGCTCTTTGGGAACTGCTTGCGTAGCCCCACAGACCTGGGGGCTGCGGGCTTTCCTGCTGCCTTCAACCACGACACCACCCTTTCCCACTTGGCACTGCTCCAGGTTCAAAAATGGCCATACGGCTGGAGATGGGTCCCCTGCCAAAAGAGCCAGCAGGGAAAACTATGCCTTGTTCTAAAGCTCTTTGGGAACCGCTTGCGTAGCCCCACAGACCTGGGGGCTGCGGGCTTTCGTGCTGCCTTCAGCCTCAAAGCCACCCTTTCGCACTTGGGGCTTCGCCAGGCACAAAAATGGCCATATGGCTGGAGATGGGTCCCCCGCCCAAAGAGCGAGCAGGGAAAACTATGCCTTGTTCTAAAGCTCTTTGGGAACCGCTTGCGTAGCCCCACAGACCTGGGGGCTGCGGGCTTTCCTGCTGCCTTCAGCCTCAAAGCCACCCTTTCCATTTGGCGCCGGGCCAGGGACAAAAATGGCCATACGGCTGGAGATGGGTCCCATGCCCAAAGAGCCAGCAGGGAAAACTATGCCTTGTTCTAAAGCTCTTTGGGAACCGCTTGCTTGGCCCCACAGACCTGGGGGCTGCAGGCTTTGCTGCTGCCTTCAGCCTCGACACCACCCTTACCCACTTGGCGCCGCGCCAGGCACAAAAATGGCCATACGGCTGGAGATGGGTCCCCCGCCCAAAGAGCCAGCAGGGAAAACTATGCCTTGTTCTAAAGCTCTTTGGGAACCGCTTGCGTAGCCCCACAGACCTGGGGCCTGCGGGCTTTCCTGCTGCCTTCAGCGTCAAAACCACCCTTTCCCACTACGCACCGCGCCAGGCACAAAAATGGCCATACGGCTGGAGATGGGTCCCCCGCCCAAAGAGCCAGCAGGGAAAACTATGCCTTGTTCTAAAGCTCTTTGGGAACCGCTTGCTTGGCCCCACAGACCTGGGGGCTGCGGGCTTTCCTGCTGCCTTCAGCCTCAAAACCACCCTATGCCACTACGCACCGCGTCAGGCACAAAAATAGCCATACGGCTGGAGATGGGTCCCCCACCCAAAGAGCCAGCAGGGAAAACTATGCCTTGTTCTAAAGCTCTTTGGGAACCGCTTGCGTAGCCCCACACACGTGGGGGCTGCGGGCTTTCCTGCTGCCTTCAGCCTCAAAACCACCCTTTCCCACTTGGCGCTGCGCCATGCACAAAAATGGCCATACGGCTGGAGATGTGTCCCCCGCCCAAAGAGCCAGCAGGGAAAACTATGCCTTGTTCTAAAGCTCTTTGGGAACCGCTTGCGTAGCCCCACAGACCTGGGGGCTGCAGGCTTTCCTGCTGCCTTCAGCCTCAAAACCACCCTTTCCCACTACGCAACACGCCAGGCATAAAAATAGCCATACGACTGGAGATGGGTCCCCCGCCCAAAGAGCCAGCAGGGAAAACTATGCCTTGTTCTAAAGCTCTTTGGGAACCGCTTGCGTAGCCCCACAGACCTTGGGGCTGCGGGCTTTCCTGCTGCCTTCAGCCTCGACAGCATCCTTTCCCACTTGGCTTCGCGCCAGGCACAAAAATGGCCTATGGCTGGAGATGGGTCCCATGCCCTAAGAGCCAGCTGGGAAAACTATGCCTTGTTCTAAAGCTCTTTGGGAACCGCTTGCGTAGCACCACAGACCTGGGGGCTGCAGGCTTTGCTCCTGCCTTCAGCCTCAAAGCCACCCTTTCCCACCTGGCGCCGCGCCAGGCTCAAAAATGGCCATACGGCTGGAGATGGGTCCCCCGCCCAGAGAGCCAGCAGGGAAAACTATGCCTTGTTCTAAAGCTCTTTGGGAACCGCTTGCGTAGCCCCACAGACCTGGGGGCTGCGGGCTTTCCTGCTGTCTTCAGCCTCAAAGCAACCCTTTCCCACTTGGCGCCCTATCAAGCACAAAAATGGCCTATGGCTGGAGATGGGTCCCATGCCCAAAGAGCCAGCAGGGAAAACTATGCCTTGTTCTAAAGCTCTTTGGGAACCGCTTGCGTAGCCCCACACACCTGGGGGCTGCGGGCTTTCCTGCTGCCTTCAGCCTCGACACCACCCTTTCCCACTTGGCCCCCGGCCAGGCACAAAAATGGCCATACGGCTGGAGATGGGTCCCCCGCCCAAAGAGCCAGAAGGGAAAACTATGCCTTGTTCTAAAGCTCTTTGGGAACCGCTTGCGTAGCCCCACAGACCTGGGGGCTGCAGGCTTTGCTGCTGCCTTCAGCCTCAAAACCACCCTTTCCCACTTGGCGCTGCGCCAGGCACAAAAATGGCCATACGGCTGGAGATGGGTCCCCCGCCCAAAGAGCCAGCAGGGAAAATTATGCCTTGTTCTAAAGCTCTTTGGGAACCGCTTGCGTAGCCCCACAGACCTGGGGGCTGCGGGCTTTCCTGCTGCCTTTAGCCTCGACACAACCCTTTCCCACTTGGCGCCGCGCCAGGCTCAAAAATGGCCATACGGCTGGAGATGGGTCCCCCTCCCAGAGAGCCAGCAGGGAAAACTATGCCTTGTTCTAAAGCTCTTTGGGAACCGCTTGCGTAGCCCCACAGACCTGGGGGCTGCGGGCTTTCCTGCTGCCTTCAAGCCTCAAAGCCACCCTTTCCCACTGGGCGCCGGGCCAGGCACAAAAATGGCCTATGGCTGGAGATGGGTCCCCCGAACAAAGAGCCATCAGGGAAAACTATGCCTTGTTCTAAAGCTCTTTGGGAACTGCTTGCGTAGCCCCACAGACCTGGGGGCTGCAGGCTTTCCTGCTGCCTTCAGCCTCAAAGCCACCCTTTCCCACTTGGCGCCCTATCAAGCACAAAAATGGCCTATGGCTGGAGATGGGTCCCAGGCCCAAAGAGCCAGCAGGGAAAACTATGCCTTGTTCTAAAGCTCTTTGGGAACTGCTTGCTTGGCCCCACAGACGTGGGGGCTGCGGGCTTTCCTGCTGCCTTCAGCCTCGACACCACCCTTTCCCACTTGGCGCCGCGCCAGGCACAAAAATGGCCATACGGCTGGAGATGGGTCCCCCGCCCAAAGAGCCAGCAGGGAAAACTATGCCTTGTTCTAAAGCTCTTTGGGAACCGCTTGCGTATCCCCACAGACCTGGGGGCTGCGGGCTTTCCTGCTGCCTTCACCCTCAAAACCACCCTTTCCCACTTGGCACTGCTCCAGGCTCAAAAATGGCCATACGGCTGCAGATGGGTCCCCCGCCCAGAGAGCCAGCAGGGAAAACTATGCCTTGTTCTAAAGCTCTTTGGGAACCGCTTGCGTAGCCCCACAGACCTGGGGGCTGCGGGCTTTGCTGCTGCCTTCAGCCTCAAAGCCACCCTTTCCCACTTGGCGCCGGGCCAGGCACAAAAATGGCCATACGGCTGGAGATGGGTCCCCCGCCCAAAGAGCCAGCAGGGAAAACTATGCCTTGTTCTAAAGCTCTTTGGGAACCGCTTGGTTGGCCCCACAGACCTGGGGGCTGCAGTCTTTGCTGCTGCCTTCAGCCTCAACACCACCCTTTCCCACTACGCACCGCGCCAGGCACAAAAATGGCCATACGGCTGGAGATGGGTCCCCTGCCAAAAGAGCCAGCAGGGAAAACTATGCCTTGTTCTAAAGCTCTTTGGGAACCGCTTGCTTGGCCCCACAGACGTGGGGGCTGCGGGCTTTCCTGCTGCCTTCAGCCTCGACACCACCCTTTCCCACTTGGCGCTGCGCCAGGCTCAAAAATGGCCATACGGCTGGAGATGGGTCCCCCGCCCTAAGAGCCAGCAGGGAAAACTATGCCTTGTTCTAAAGCTCTTTGGGAACCGCTTGCGTAGCCCCACAGACCTGGGGGCTGCAGGCTTTGCTCCTGCCTTCAGCCTCAAAGCCACCCTTCCCACCTGCCGCCGCGCCAGGCTCAAAAATGGCCATACGGCTGGAGATGGGTCCCCCGCCCAAAGAGCCAGCAGGGAAAACTATGCCTTGTTCTAAAGCTCTTTGGGAACCGCTTGCGTAGCCCCACAGACCTGGGGGCTGCAGGCTTTCCTGCTGTCTTCAGCCTCGACACCACCCTTTCCCACTTGGCGCCCTATCAGGCACAAAAATGGCCTATGGCTGGAGATGGGTCCCCCGCCCAAAGAGCCAGCAGGGAAAACTATGCCTTGTTCTAAAGCTCTTTGGGAACCGCTTGCGTAGCCCCACAGACCTGGGGGCTGCGGGCTTTGCTGCTGCCTTCAGCCTCAAAGCCACCCTTTCCCATTTGGCGCCGCGCCAGGCATAAAAATGGCCTATGGCTGGAGATGGGTCCCATGCCCAAAGAGCCAGCAGGGAAAACTATGCCTTGTTCTAAAGCTCTTTGGGAACTGCTTGCGTAGCTCCACAGACCTGGGGGCTGCGGGCTTTCCTGCTGCCTTCAGCCTCAAAACCACCCTTTCCCACTACGCACCGCGCCAGGCACAAAAATGGCCATATGGCTGGAGATGGGTCCCCCGCCCAAAGAGCCAGCAGGGAAAACTATGCCTTGTTCTAAAGCTCTCTGGGAACCGCTTGCTTGGCCCCACAGAAGTGGGGGCTGCGGGCTTTCCTGCTGCCTTCAGCCTCAAAACCACCCTATGCCACTACGCACCGCGCCAGGCACAAAAATGGCCATACGTCTGGAGATGGGTCCCCCACCCAAAGAGCCAGCAGGGAAAACTATGCCTTGTTCTAAAGCTCTTTGGGAACCGCTTGCGTAGCCCCACAGACCTGGGGGCTGCGGGCTTTCCTGCTGCCTTCAGCCTCGACACCACCCTTTCCCACTTGGCGCCGCGCCAGGCACAAAAATGGCCATACGGCTGGAGATGGGTCCCCCGCCCAAAGAGCCAGCAGGGAAAACTATGCCTTGTTCTAAAGCTCTTTGGGAACCGCTTGCATAGCCCCACAGACCTGGGAGCTGCAGGCTTTCCTGCTGTCTTCAGCCTCAAAGCCACCCTTTCCCACTTGGCGCCCTATCAGGCACAAAAATGGCCTATGGGTGGAGATGGGTCCCATGCCCAGAGAGCCAGCAGGGAAAACTATGCCTTATTCTAAAGCTCTTTGGGAACCGCTTGCTTGGCCCCACAGACGTGGGGGCTGCGGGCTTTCCTGCTGTCTTCAGCCTCGACACCACCCTTTCCCACTTGGCGCCCTATCAGGCACAAAAATGGCCATACGGCTGGAGATGGGTCCCCCGCCCAAAGAGCCAGCAGGGAAAACTATGCCTTGTTCTAAAGCTCTTTGGGAACCGCTTGCGTAGCCCCACAGACCTGGGGGCTGCAGGCTTTGCTGCTGCCTTCAGCCTCGACACCACCCTTACCCACTTGGCGCCGCGCCAGGCACAAAAATGGCCATACGGCTGGAGATGGGTCCCCCGCCCAAAGAGCCAGCAGGGAAAACTATGCCTTGTTCTAAAGCTCTTTGGGAACCGCTTGCGTAGCCCCACAGACCTGGGGGCTGCGGGCTTTCCTGCTGCCTTCAGCGTCAAAACCACCCTTTCCCACTACGCACCGCGCCAGGCACAAAAATGGCCATACGGCTGGAGATGGGTCCCCCGCCCAAAGAGCCAGCAGGGAAAACTATGCCTTGTTCTAAAGCTCTTTGGGAACCGCTTGCTTGGCCCCACAGACGTGGGGGCTGCGGGCTTTCCTGCTGCCTTCAGCCTCAAAACCACCCTATGCCACTACGCACCGCGTCAGGCACAAAAATAGCCATACGGCTGGAGATGGGTCCCCCGCCCAAAGAGCCAGCAGGGAAAACTATGCCTTGTTCTAAAGCTCTTTGGGAACCGCTTGCGTAGCCCCACAGACCTGGGGGCTGCAGGCTTTCCTGCTGTCTTCAGCCTCAAAGCCACCCTTTCCCACTTGGCGCCCTATCAGGCACAAAAATGGCCTATGGGTGGAGATGGGTCCCATGCCCAAAGAGCCAGCAGGGAAAACTATGCCTTGTTCTAAAGCTCTTTGGGAACCGCTTGCGTAGCCCCACAGACGTGGGGGCTGCGGGCTTTCCTGCTGCCTTCAGCCTCGATACCACCATTTCCCACTTGGCGCTGCGCCATGCACAAAAATGGCCATACGGCTGGAGATGAGTCCCCCGCCCAAAGAGCCAGCAGGGAAAACTATGCCTTGTTCTAAAGCTCTTTGGGAACCGCTTGCGTAGCCCCACAGACCTGGGGGCTGCGGGCTTTCCTGCTGCCTTTAGCCTCGACACCACCCTTTCCTTCTTGGCGCCGGGCCAGGCACAAAAATGGCCATATGGCTGGAGATGGGTCCCATGCCCAAAGAGCCAGCAGGGAAAACTATGCCTTGTTCTAAAGCTCTTTGGGAACCGCTTGCGTAGCCCCACAGACCTGGGGGCTGCGGGCTTTGCTGCTGCCTTCAGCCTCAAAGCCACCCTTTCCCACTTGGCGCCGCACCAGGCACAAAAATGGCCATACGGCTGGAGATGGGTCCCATGCCCAAAGAGCCAGCAGGGAAAACTATGCCTTGTTCTAAAGCTCTTTGGGAACCGCTTGCTTGGCCCCACAGACCTGGGGGCTGCAGGCTTTGCTGCTGCCTTCAGCCTCGACACCACCCTTTCCCACTTGGCGCCGCGCCAGGCACAAAAATGGCCATACGGCTGGAGATGGGTCCCCCGCCCAAAGAGCCAGCAGGGAAAACTATGCCTTGTTCTAAAGCTCTTTGGGAACCGCTTGCGTAGCCCCTCAGACCTGGGGGCTGCGGGCTTTCCTGCTGCCTTCAGCGTCAAAACCACCCTATGCCACTACGCACCGCGTCAGGCACAAAAATAGCCATACGGCTGGAGATGGGTCCCCCACGCAAAGAGCCAGCAGGGAAAACTATGCCTTGTTCTAAAGCTCTTTGGGAACCGCTTGCGTAGCCCCACAGACCTGGGGGCTGCAGGCTTTCCTGCTGTCTTCAGCCTCAAAGCCACCCTTTCCCACTTGGCGCCCTATCAGGCACAAAAATGGCCTATGGGTGGAGATGGGTCCCATGCCCAAAGAGCCAGCAGGGAAAACTATGCCTTGTTCTAAAGCTCTTTGGGAACCGCTTGCGTAGCCCCACAGACGTTGGGGCTGCGGGCTTTCCTGCTGCCTTCAGCCTCGATACCACCATTTCCCACTTGGCGCTGCGCCATGCACAAAAATGGCCATACGGCTGGAGATGGGTCCCCCGCCCAAAGAGCCAGCAGGGAAAACTATGCCTTGTTCTAAAGCTCTTTGGGAACCGCTTGCGTAGCCCCACAGACCTGGGGGCTGCGGGCTTTCCTGCTGCCTTTAGCCTCGACACCACCCTTTCCCTCTTGGCGCCGCGCCAGGCACAAAAATGGCCGTACGGCTGGAGATGGGTCCCCCGCCCAATGAGCCAGCAGGGAAAACTATGCCTTGTTCTAAAGCTCTTTGGGAACCGCTTGCGTAGCCCCACAGACCTGGGGGCTGCGGGCTTTGCTGCTGCCTTCAGCCTCAAAGCCACCCTTTCCCACTTTGCGCCGCATCAGGCACAAAAATGGATATACGGCTGGAGATGGGTCCCCCGCCCAAAGAGCCAGCAGGGAAAACTATGCCTTGTTCTAAAGCTCTTTGGGAACCGCTTGCGTAGCCCCACAGACCTGGGGGCTGCAGGCTTTCCTGCTGCCTTCAGCCTCAAACCACCCTTTCCCACTACGCAACGCGCCAGGCATAAAAATAGCCATACGACTGGAGATGGGTCCCCCGCCCAAAGAGCCAGCAGGGAAAACTATGCCTTGTTCTAAAGCTCTTTGGGAACCGCTTGCGTAGCCCCACAGACCTTGGGGCTGCGGGCTTTCCTGCTGCCTTCAGCCTCGACAGCACCCTTTCCCACTTGGCGCCGCGCCAGGCACAAAAATGGCCTATGTCTGGAGATGGGTCCCATGCCCTAAGAGCCAGCTGGGAAAACTATGCCTTGTTCTAAAGCTCTTTGGGAACCGCTTGCGTAGCACCACAGACCTGGGGGTTGCGGGCTTTGCTCCTGCCTTCAGCCTCAAAGCCACCCTTTCCCACCTGGCGCCGCGCCAGGCTCAAAAATGGCCATACGGCTGGAGATGGGTCCCCCGCCCAGAGAGCCAGCAGGGAAAACTATGCCTTGTTCTAAAGCTCTTTGGGAACCGCTTGCTTGGCCCCACAGACCTAGGGGCTGCGGGCTTTCCTGCTGCCTTCAGCCTCAAAACCACCCTTTCCCACTTGGCCCCCGGCCAGGCACAAAAATGGCCATACGGCTGGAGATGGGTCCCCCGCCCAAAGAGCCAGCAGGGAAAACTATGCCTTGTTCTAATGCTCTTTGGGAACCGCTTGCGTAGCCCCACAGACCTGGGGGCTGCAGGCTTTGCTGCTGCCTTCAGCCTCAAAACCACCCTTTCCCACTTGGCGCTGCGCCAGGCACAAAAATGGCCATACGGCTGGAGATGGGTCCCCCGCCCAAAGAGCCAGCAGGGAAAATTATGCCTTGTTCTAAAGCTCTTTGGGAACCGCTTGCGTAGCCCCACAGACCTGGGGGCTGCGGGCTTTCCTGCTGCCTTTAGCCTCGACACAACCCTTTCCCACTTGGCGCCGCGCCAGGCTCAAAAATGGCCATACGGCTGGAGATGGGTCCCCCTCCCAGAGAGCCAGCAGGGAAAACTATGCCTTGTTCTAAAGCTCTTTGGGAACCGCTTGCGTAGCCCCACAGACCTGGGGGCTGCAGGCTTTGCTGCTGCCTTCAAGCCTCAAAGCCACCCTTTCCCACTGGGCGCCGGGCCAGGCACAAAAATGGCCTATGGCTGGAGATGGGTCCCCCGAACAAAGAGCCAGCAGGGAAAACTATGCCTTGTTCTAAAGCTCTTTGGGAACTGCTTGCGTAGCCCCACAGACCTGGGGGCTGCAGGCTTTCCTGCTGCCTTCAGCCTCAAAGCCACCCTTTCCCACTTGGCGCCCTATCAAGCACAAAAATGGCCTATGGCTGGAGATGGGTCCCCCGCCCAAAGAGCCAGCAGGGAAAACTATGCCTTGTTCTAAAGCTCTTTGGGAACCGCTTGCTTGGCCCCACAGACGTGGGGGCTGCGGGCTTTCCTGCTGCCTTCAGCCTCGACAGCACCCTTTCCCACTTGGCGCCGCGCCAGGCACAAAAATGGCCTATGTCTGGAGATGGGTCCCATGCCCTAAGAGCCAGCTGGGAAAACTATGCCTTGTTCTAAAGCTCTTTGGGAACCGCTTGCGTAGCACCACAGACCTGGGGGTTGCGGGCTTTGCTCCTGCCTTCAGCCTCAAAGCCACCCTTTCCCACCTGGCGCCGCGCCAGGCTCAAAAATGGCCATACGGCTGGAGATGGGTCCCCCGCCCAGAGAGCCAGCAGGGAAAACTATGCCTTGTTCTAAAGCTCTTTGGGAACCGCTTGCGTAGCCCCACAGACTTGGGGGCTGCGGGCTTTCCTGCTGTCTTCAGCCTCAAAGCAACCCTTTCCCACTTGGCGCCCTATCAAGCACAAAAATGGCCTATGGCTGGAGATGGGTCCCATGCCCAAAGAGCCAGCAGGGAAAACTATGCCTTGTTCTAAAGCTCTTTGGGAACCGCTTGCTTGGCCCCACAGACCTAGGGGCTGCGGGCTTTCCTGCTGCCTTCAGCGTCAAAACCACCCTTTCCCACTTGGCCCCCGGCCAGGCACAAAAATGGCCATACGGCTGGAGATGGGTCCCCCGCCCAAAGAGCCAGCAGGGAAAACTATGCCTTGTTCTAATGCTCTTTGGGAACCGCTTGCGTAGCCCCACAGACCTGGGGGCTGCAGGCTTTGCTGCTGCCTTCAGCCTCAAAACCACCCTTTCCCACTTGGCGCTGCGCCAGGCACAAAAATGGCCATACGGCTGGAGATGGGTCCCCCGCCCAAAGAGCCAGCAGGGAAAATTATGCCTTGTTCTAAAGCTCTTTGGGAACCGCTTGCGTAGCCCCACAGACCTGGGGGCTGCGGGCTTTCCTGCTGCCTTTAGCCTCGACACAACCCTTTCCCACTTGGCGCCGCGCCAGGCTCAAAAATGGCCATACGGCTGGAGATGGGTCCCCCTCCCAGAGAGCCAGCAGGGAAAACTATGCCTTGTTCTAAAGCTCTTTGGGAACCGCTTGCGTAGCCCCACAGACCTGGGGGCTGCGGGCTTTCCTGCTGCCTTCAAGCCTCAAAGCCACCCTTTCCCACTGGGCGCCGGGCCAGGCACAAAAATGGCCTATGGCTGGAGATGGGTCCCCCGAACAAAGAGCCAGCAGGGAAAACTATGCCTTGTTCTAAAGCTCTTTGGGAACTGCTTGCGTAGCCCCACAGACCTGGGGGCTGCAGGCTTTCCTGCTGCCTTCAGCCTCAAAGCCACCCTTTCCCACTTGGCGCCCTATCAAGCACAAAAATGGCCTATGGCTGGAGATGGGTCCCCCGCCCAAAGAGCCAGCAGGGAAAACTATGCCTTGTTCTAAAGCTCTTTGGGAACCGCTTGCTTGGCCCCACAGACGTGGGGGCTGCGGGCTTTCCTGCTGCCTTCAGCCTCGACACCACCCTTTCCCACTTGGCGCCGCGCCAGGCACAAAAATGGCCATACGGCTGGAGATGGGTCCCCCGCCCAAAGAGCCAGCAGGGAAAACTATGCCTTGTTCTAAAGCTCTTTGGGAACCGCTTGCGTAGCCCCACAGACCTGGGGGCTGCGGGCTTTCCTGCTGCCTTCACCCTCAAAACCACCCTTTCCCACTTGGCACTGCTCCAGGCTCAAAAATGGCCATACGGCTGCAGATGGGTCCCCCGCCCAGAGAGCCAGCAGGGAAAACTATGCCTTGTTCTAAAGCTCTTTGGGAACCGCTTGCGTAGCCCCACAGACCTGGGGGCTGCGGGCTTTGCTGCTGCCTTCAGCCTCAAAGCCACCCTTTCCCACTTGGCCCCGCACCAGGCACAAAAATGGCCATACGGCTGGAGATGGGTCCCATGCCCAAAGAGCCAGCAGGGAAAACTATGCCTTGTTCTAAAGCTCTTTGGGAACCGCTTGCTTGGCCCCACAGACCTGGGGGCTGCAGGCTTTGCTGCTGCCTTCAGCCTCGACACCACCCTTTCCCACTTGGCGCCGCGCCAGGCACAAAAATGGCCATACGGCTGGAGATGGGTCCCCCGCCCAAAGAGCCAGCAGGGAAAACTATGCCTTGTTCTAAAGCTCTTTGGGAACCGCTTGCGTAGCCCCTCAGACCTGGGGGCTGCGGGCTTTCCTGCTGCCTTCAGCGTCAAAACCACCCTATGCCACTACGCACCGCGTCAGGCACAAAAATAGCCATACGGCTGGAGATGGGTCCCCCACCCAAAGAGCCAGCAGGGAAAACTATGCCTTGTTCTAAAGCTCTTTGGGAACCGCTTGCGTAGCCCCACAGACCTGGGGGCTGCAGGCTTTCCTGCTGTCTTCAGCCTCAAAGCCACCCTTTCCCACTTGGCGCCCTATCAGGCACAAAAATGGCCTATGGGTGGAGATGGGTCCCATGCCCAAAGAGCCAGCAGGGAAAACTATGCCTTGTTCTAAAGCTCTTTGGGAACCGCTTGCGTAGCCCCACAGACGTGGGGGCTGCGGGCTTTCCTGCTGCCTTAGCCTCGATACCACCATTTCCCACTTGGCGCTGCGCCAGGCACAAAAATGGCCATACGGCTGGAGATGGGTCCCCCGCCCAAAGAGCCAGCAGGGAAAATTATGCCTTGTTCTAAAGCTCTTTGGGAACCGCTTGCGTAGCCCCACAGACCTGGGGGCTGCGGGCTTTCCTGCTGCCTTTAGCCTCGACACAACCCTTTCCCACTTGGCGCCGCGCCAGGCTCAAAAATGGCCATACGGCTGGAGATGGGTCCCCCTCCCAGAGAGCCAGCAGGGAAAACTATGCCTTGTTCTAAAGCTCTTTGGGAACCGCTTGCGTAGCCCCACAGACCTGGGGGCTGCGGGCTTTCCTGCTGCCTTCAAGCCTCAAAGCCACCCTTTCCCACTGGGCGCCGGGCCAGGCACAAAAATGGCCTATGGCTGGAGATGGGTCCCCCGAACAAAGAGCCAGCAGGGAAAACTATGCCTTGTTCTAAAGCTCTTTGGGAACTGCTTGCGTAGCCCCACAGACCTGGGGGCTGCAGGCTTTCCTGCTGCCTTCAGCCTCAAAGCCACCCTTTCCCACTTGGCGCCCTATCAAGCACAAAAATGGCCTATGGCTGGAGATGGGTCCCCCGCCCAAAGAGCCAGCAGGGAAAACTATGCCTTGTTCTAAAGCTCTTTGGGAACCGCTTGCTTGGCCCCACAGACGTGGGGGCTGCGGGCTTTCCTGCTGCCTTCAGCCTCGACAGCACCCTTTCCCACTTGGCGCCGCGCCAGGCACAAAAATGGCCTATGTCTGGAGATGGGTCCCATGCCCTAAGAGCCAGCAGGGAAAACTATGCCTTGTTCTAAAGCTCTTTGGGAACCGCTTGCGTAGCCCCACAGACTTGGGGGCTGCGGGCTTTCCTGCTGTCTTCAGCCTCAAAGCAACCCTTTCCCACTTGGCGCCCTATCAAGCACAAAAATGGCCTATGGCTGGAGATGGGTCCCATGCCCAAAGAGCCAGCAGGGAAAACTATGCCTTGTTCTAAAGCTCTTTGGGAACCGCTTGCTTGGCCCCACAGACCTAGGGGCTGCGGGCTTTCCTGCTGCCTTCAGCGTCAAAACCACCCTTTCCCACTTGGCCCCCGGCCAGGCACAAAAATGGCCATACGGCTGGAGATGGGTCCCCCGCCCAAAGAGCCAGCAGGGAAAACTATGCCTTGTTCTAATGCTCTTTGGGAACCGCTTGCGTAGCCCCACAGACCTGGGGGCTGCAGGCTTTCCTGCTGCCTTCAGCCTCAAAACCACCCTTTCCCACTTGGCGCTGCGCCAGGCACAAAAATGGCCATACGGCTGGAGATGGGTCCCCCGCCCAAAGAGCCAGCAGGGAAAATTATGCCTTGTTCTAAAGCTCTTTGGGAACCGCTTGCGTAGCCCCACAGACCTGGGGGCTGCGGGCTTTCCTGCTGCCTTTAGCCTCGACACAACCCTTTCCCACTTGGCGCCGCGCCAGGCTCAAAAATGGCCATACGGCTGGAGATGGGTCCCCCTCCCAGAGAGCCAGCAGGGAAAACTATGCCTTGTTCTAAAGCTCTTTGGGAACCGCTTGCGTAGCCCCACAGACCTGGGGGCTGCGGGCTTTCCTGCTGCCTTCAAGCCTCAAAGCCACCCTTTCCCACTGGGCGCCGGGCCAGGCACAAAAATGGCCTATGGCTGGAGATGGGTCCCCCGAACAAAGAGCCAGCAGGGAAAACTATGCCTTGTTCTAAAGCTCTTTGGGAACTGCTTGCGTAGCCCCACAGACCTGGGGGCTGCAGGCTTTCCTGCTGCCTTCAGCCTCAAAGCCACCCTTTCCCACTTGGCGCCCTATCAAGCACAAAAATGGCCTATGGCTGGAGATGGGTCCCCCGCCCAAAGAGCCAGCAGGGAAAACTATGCCTTGTTCTAAAGCTCTTTGGGAACCGCTTGCTTGGCCCCACAGACGTGGGGGCTGCGGGCTTTCCTGCTGCCTTCAGCCTCGACACCACCCTTTCCCACTTGGCGCCGCGCCAGGCACAAAAATGGCCATACGGCTGGAGATGGGTCCCCCGCCCAAAGAGCCAGCAGGGAAAACTATGCCTTGTTCTAAAGCTCTTTGGGAACCGCTTGCGTAGCCCCACAGACCTGGGGGCTGCGGGCTTTCCTGCTGCCTTCACCCTCAAAACCACCCTTTCCCACTTGGCACTGCTCCAGGCTCAAAAATGGCCGTACGGCTGCAGATGGGTCCCCCGCCCAGAGAGCCAGCAGGGAAAACTATGCCTTGTTCTAAAGCTCTTTGGGAACCGCTTGCGTAGCCCCACAGACCTGGGGGCTGCGGGCTTTGCTGCTGCCTTCAGCCTCAAAGCCACCCTTTCCCACTTGGCGCCGCACCAGGCACAAAAATGGCCATACGGCTGGAGATGGGTCCCATGCCCAAAGAGCCAGCAGGGAAAACTATGCCTTGTTCTAAAGCTCTTTGGGAACCGCTTGCTTGGCCCCACAGACCTGGGGGCTGCAGGCTTTGCTGCTGCCTTCAGCCTCGACACCACCCTTTCCCACTTGGCGCCGCGCCAGGCACAAAAATGGCCATACGGCTGGAGATGGGTCCCCCGCCCAAAGAGCCAGCAGGGAAAACTATGCCTTGTTCTAAAGCTCTTTGGGAACCGCTTGCGTAGCCCCTCAGACCTGGGGGCTGCGGGCTTTCCTGCTGCCTTCAGCGTCAAAACCACCCTTTCCCACTTGGCGCCCTATCAGGCACAAAAATGGCCTATGGGTGGAGATGGGTCCCATGCCCAAAGAGCCAGCAGGGAAAACTATGCCTTGTTCTAAAGCTCTTTGGGAACCGCTTGCGTAGCCCCACAGACGTGGGGGCTGCGGGCTTTCCTGCTGCCTTAGCCTCGATACCACCATTTCCCACTTGGCGCTGCGCCATGCACAAAAATGGCCATACGGCTGGAGATGGGTCCCATGCCCTAAGAGCCAGCTGGGAAAACTATGCCTTGTTCTAAAGCTCTTTGGGAACCGCTTGCGTAGCACCACAGACCTGGGGGTTGCGGGCTTTGCTCCTGCCTTCAGCCTCAAAGCCACCCTTTCCCACCTGGCGCCGCGCCAGGCTCAAAAATGGCCATACGGCTGGAGATGGGTCCCCCGCCCAGAGAGCCAGCAGGGAAAACTATGCCTTGTTCTAAAGCTCTTTGGGAACCGCTTGCGTAGCCCCACAGACCTGGGGGCTGCGGGCTTTCCTGCTGTCTTCAGCCTCAAAGCAACCCTTTCCCACTTGGCGCCCTATCAAGCACAAAAATGGCCTATGGCTGGAGATGGGTCCCATGCCCAAAGAGCCAGCAGGGAAAACTATGCCTTGTTCTAAAGCTCTTTGGGAACCGCTTGCTTGGCCCCACAGACCTAGGGGCTGCGGGCTTTCCTGCTGCCTTCAGCGTCAAAACCACCCTTTCCCACTTGGCCCCCGGCCAGGCACAAAAATGGCCATACGGCTGGAGATGGGTCCCCCGCCCAAAGAGCCAGCAGGGAAAACTATGCCTTGTTCTAATGCTCTTTGGGAACCGCTTGCGTAGCCCCACAGACCTGGGGGCTGCAGGCTTTGCTGCTGCCTTCAGCCTCAAAACCACCCTTTCCCACTTGGCGCTGCGCCAGGCACAAAAATGGCCATACGGCTGGAGATGGGTCCCCCGCCCAAAGAGCCAGCAGGGAAAATTATGCCTTGTTCTAAAGCTCTTTGGGAACCGCTTGCGTAGCCCCACAGACCTGGGGGCTGCGGGCTTTCCTGCTGCCTTTAGCCTCGACACAACCCTTTCCCACTTGGCGCCGCGCCAGGCTCAAAAATGGCCATACGGCTGGAGATGGGTCCCCCTCCCAGAGAGCCAGCAGGGAAAACTATGCCTTGTTCTAAAGCTCTTTGGGAACCGCTTGCGTAGCCCCACAGACCTGGGGGCTGCGGGCTTTCCTGCTGCCTTCAAGCCTCAAAGCCACCCTTTCCCACTTGGCGCCGGGCCAGGCACAAAAATGGCCTATGGCTGGAGATGGGTCCCCCGAACAAAGAGCCAGCAGGGAAAACTATGCCTTGTTCTAAAGCTCTTTGGGAACTGCTTGCGTAGCCCCACAGACCTGGGGGCTGCAGGCTTTCCTGCTGCCTTCAGCCTCAAAGCCACCCTTTCCCACTTGGCGCCCTATCAAGCACAAAAATGGCCTATGGCTGGAGATGGGTCCCCCGCCCAAAGAGCCAGCAGGGAAAACTATGCCTTGTTCTAAAGCTCTTTGGGAACCGCTTGCGTAGCCCCACAGACGTGGGGGCTGCGGGCTTTCCTGCTGCCTTCAGCCTCGACACCACCCTTTCCCACTTGGCGCCGCGCCAGGCACAAAAATGGCCATACGGCTGGAGATGGGTCCCCCGCCCAAAGAGCCAGCAGGGAAAACTATGCCTTGTTCTAAAGCTCTTTGGGAACCGCTTGCGTAGCCCCACAGACCTGGGGGCTGCGGGCTTTCCTGCTGCCTTCACCCTCAAAACCACCCTTTCCCACTACGCACCGCGCCAGGCTCAAAAATGGCCATACGGCTGCAGATGGGTCCCCCGCCCAGAGAGCCAGCAGGGAAAACTATGCCTTGTTCTAAAGCTCTTTGGGAACCGCTTGCGTAGCCCCACAGACCTGGGGGCTGCGGGCTTTGCTGCTGCCTTCAGCCTCAAAGCCACCCTTTCCCACTTGGCCCCGCACCAGGCACAAAAATGGCCATACGGCTGGAGATGGGTCCCATGCCCAAAGAGCCAGCAGGGAAAACTATGCCTTGTTCTAAAGCTCTTTGGGAACCGCTTGCTTGGCCCCACAGACCTGGGGGCTGCAGGCTTTGCTGCTGCCTTCAGCCTCGACACCACCCTTTCCCACTTGGCGCCGCGCCAGGCACAAAAATGGCCATACGGCTGGAGATGGGTCCCCCGCCCAAAGAGCCAGCAGGGAAAACTATGCCTTGTTCTAAAGCTCTTTGGGAACCGCTTGCGTAGCCCCTCAGACCTGGGGGCTGCGGGCTTTCCTGCTGCCTTCAGCGTCAAAACCACCCTATGCCACTACGCACCGCGTCAGGCACAAAAATAGCCATACGGCTGGAGATGGGTCCCCCACCCAAAGAGCCAGCAGGGAAAACTATGCCTTGTTCTAAAGCTCTTTGGGAACCGCTTGCGTAGCCCCACAGACCTGGGGGCTGCAGGCTTTCCTGCTGTCTTCAGCCTCAAAGCCACCCTTTCCCACTTGGCGCCCTATCAGGCACAAAAATGGCCTATGGGTGGAGATGGGTCCCATGCCCAAAGAGCCAGCAGGGAAAACTATGCCTTGTTCTAAAGCTCTTTGGGAACCGCTTGCGTAGCCCCACAGACGTGGGGGCTGCGGGCTTTCCTGCTGCCTTAGCCTCGATACCACCATTTCCCACTTGGCGCTGCGCCATGCACAAAAATGGCCATACGGCTGGAGATGGGTCCCCCGCCCAAAGAGCCAGCAGGGAAACCTATGCCTTGTTCTAAAGCTCTTTGGGAACCGCTTGCGTAGCCCCACAGACCTGGGGGCTGCGGGCTTTCCTGCTGCCTTTAGCCTCGACACCACCCTTTCCCTCTTGGCGCCGCGCCAGGCACAAAAATGGCCGTACGGCTGGAGATGGGTCCCCCGCCCAAAGAGCCAGCAGGGAAAACTATGCCTTATTCTAAAGCTCTTTGGGAACCGCTTGCGTAGCCGCACAGACCTGGGGGCTGCGGGCTTTCCTGCTGCCTTCAGCCTCAAAGCCACCCTTTCCCACTTTGCGCCGCATCAGGCACAAAAATGGATATACGGCTGGAGATGGGTCCCCCGCCCAAAGAGCCAGCAGGGAAAACTATGCCTTGTTCTAAAGCTCTTTGGGAACCGCTTGCGTAGCCCCACAGACCTGGGGGCTGCAGGCTTTCCTGCTGCCTTCAGCCTCAAAACCACCCTTTCCCACTACGCAACGCGCCAGGCATAAAAATAGCCATACGACTGGAGATGGGTCCCCCGCCCAAAGAGCCAGCAGGGAAAACTATGCCTTGTTCTAAAGCTCTTTGGGAACCGCTTGCGTAGCCCCACAGACCTTGGGGCTGCGGGCTTTCCTGCTGCCTTCAGCCTCGACAGCACCCTTTCCCACTTGGCGCCGCGCCAGGCACAAAAATGGCCTATGTCTGGAGATGGGTCCCATGCCCTAAGAGCCAGCTGGGAAAACTATGCCTTGTTCTAAAGCTCTTTGGGAACCGCTTGCGTAGCACCACAGACCTGGGGGTTGCGGGCTTTGCTCCTGCCTTCAGCCTCAAAGCCACCCTTTCCCACCTGGCGCCGCGCCAGGCTCAAAAATGGCCATACGGCTGGAGATGGGTCCCCCGCCCAGAGAGCCAGCAGGGAAAACTATGCCTTGTTCTAAAGCTCTTTGGGAACCGCTTGCGTAGCCCCACAGACCTGGGGGCTGCGGGCTTTCCTGCTGTCTTCAGCCTCAAAGCAACCCTTTCCCACTTGGCGCCCTATCAAGCACAAAAATGGCCTATGGCTGGAGATGGGTCCCATGCCCAAAGAGCCAGCAGGGAAAACTATGCCTTGTTCTAAAGCTCTTTGGGAACCGCTTGCTTGGCCCCACAGACCTAGGGGCTGCGGGCTTTCCTGCTGCCTTCAGCGTCAAAACCACCCTTTCCCACTTGGCCCCCGGCCAGGCACAAAAATGGCCATACGGCTGGAGATGGGTCCCCCGCCCAAAGAGCCAGCAGGGAAAACTATGCCTTGTTCTAATGCTCTTTGGGAACCGCTTGCGTAGCCCCACAGACCTGGGGGCTGCGGGCTTTCCTGCTGCCTTTAGCCTCGACACAACCCTTTCCCACTTGGCGCCGCGCCAGGCTCAAAAATGGCCATACGGCTGGAGATGGGTCCCCCTCCCAGAGAGCCAGCAGGGAAAACTATGCCTTGTTCTAAAGCTCTTTGGGAACCGCTTGCGTAGCCCCACAGACCTGGGGGCTGCGGGCTTTCCTGCTGCCTTCAAGCCTCAAAGCCACCCTTTCCCACTTGGCGCCGGGCCAGGCACAAAAATGGCCTATGGCTGGAGATGGGTCCCCCGAACAAAGAGCCAGCAGGGAAAACTATGCCTTGTTCTAAAGCTCTTTGGGAACTGCTTGCGTAGCCCCACAGACCTGGGGGCTGCAGGCTTTCCTGCTGCCTTCAGCCTCAAAGCCACCCTTTCCCACTTGGCGCCCTATCAAGCACAAAAATGGCCTATGGCTGGAGATGGGTCCCCCGCCCAAAGAGCCAGCAGGGAAAACTATGCCTTGTTCTAAAGCTCTTTGGGAACCGCTTGCGTAGCCCCACAGACGTGGGGGCTGCGGGCTTTCCTGCTGCCTTCAGCCTCGACACCACCCTTTCCCACTTGGCGCCGCGCCAGGCACAAAAATGGCCATACGGCTGGAGATGGGTCCCCCGCCCAAAGAGCCAGCAGGGAAAACTATGCCTTGTTCTAAAGCTCTTTGGGAACCGCTTGCGTAGCCCCACAGACCTGGGGGCTGCGGGCTTTCCTGCTGCCTTCACCCTCAAAACCACCCTTTCCCACTACGCACCGCGCCAGGCTCAAAAATGGCCATACGGCTGCAGATGGGTCCCCCGCCCAGAGAGCCAGCAGGGAAAACTATGCCTTGTTCTAAAGCTCTTTGGGAACCGCTTGCGTAGCCCCACAGACCTGGGGGCTGCGGGCTTTGCTGCTGCCTTCAGCCTCAAAGCCACCCTTTCCCACTTGGCCCCGCACCAGGCACAAAAATGGCCATACGGCTGGAGATGGGTCCCATGCCCAAAGAGCCAGCAGGGAAAACTATGCCTTGTTCTAAAGCTCTTTGGGAACCGCTTGCTTGGCCCCACAGACCTGGGGGCTGCAGGCTTTGCTGCTGCCTTCAGCCTCGACACCACCCTTTCCCACTTGGCGCCGCGCCAGGCACAAAAATGGCCATACGGCTGGAGATGGGTCCCCCGCCCAAAGAGCCAGCAGGGAAAACTATGCCTTGTTCTAAAGCTCTTTGGGAACCGCTTGCGTAGCCCCTCAGACCTGGGGGCTGCGGGCTTTCCTGCTGCCTTCAGCGTCAAAACCACCCTATGCCACTACGCACCGCGTCAGGCACAAAAATAGCCATACGGCTGGAGATGGGTCCCCCACCCAAAGAGCCAGCAGGGAAAACTATGCCTTGTTCTAAAGCTCTTTGGGAACCGCTTGCGTAGCCCCACAGACCTGGGGGCTGCAGGCTTTCCTGCTGTCTTCAGCCTCAAAGCCACCCTTTCCCACTTGGCGCCCTATCAGGCACAAAAATGGCCTATGGGTGGAGATGGGTCCCATGCCCAAAGAGCCAGCAGGGAAAACTATGCCTTGTTCTAAAGCTCTTTGGGAACCGCTTGCGTAGCCCCACAGACGTGGGGGCTGCGGGCTTTCCTGCTGCCTTAGCCTCGATACCACCATTTCCCACTTGGCGCTGCGCCATGCACAAAAATGGCCATACGGCTGGAGATGGGTCCCCCGCCCAAAGAGCCAGCAGGGAAACCTATGCCTTGTTCTAAAGCTCTTTGGGAACCGCTTGCGTAGCCCCACAGACCTGGGGGCTGCGGGCTTTCCTGCTGCCTTTAGCCTCGACACCACCCTTTCCCTCTTGGCGCCGCGCCAGGCACAAAAATGGCCGTACGGCTGGAGATGGGTCCCCCGCCCAAAGAGCCAGCAGGGAAAACTATGCCTTATTCTAAAGCTCTTTGGGAACCGCTTGCGTAGCCGCACAGACCTGGGGGCTGCGGGCTTTCCTGCTGCCTTCAGCCTCAAAGCCACCCTTTCCCACTTTGCGCCGCATCAGGCACAAAAATGGATATACGGCTGGAGATGGGTCCCCCGCCCAAAGAGCCAGCAGGGAAAACTATGCCTTGTTCTAAAGCTCTTTGGGAACCGCTTGCGTAGCCCCACAGACCTGGGGGCTGCAGGCTTTCCTGCTGCCTTCAGCCTCAAAACCACCCTTTCCCACTACGCAACGCGCCAGGCATAAAAATAGCCATACGACTGGAGATGGGTCCCCCGCCCAAAGAGCCAGCAGGGAAAACTATGCCTTGTTCTAAAGCTCTTTGGGAACCGCTTGCGTAGCCCCACAGACCTTGGGGCTGCGGGCTTTCCTGCTGCCTTCAGCCTCGACAGCACCCTTTCCCACTTGGCGCCGCGCCAGGCACAAAAATGGCCTATGTCTGGAGATGGGTCCCATGCCCTAAGAGCCAGCTGGGAAAACTATGCCTTGTTCTAAAGCTCTTTGGGAACCGCTTGCGTAGCACCACAGACCTGGGGGTTGCGGGCTTTGCTCCTGCCTTCAGCCTCAAAGCCACCCTTTCCCACCTGGCGCCGCGCCAGGCTCAAAAATGGCCATACGGCTGGAGATGGGTCCCCCGCCCAGAGAGCCAGCAGGGAAAACTATGCCTTGTTCTAAAGCTCTTTGGGAACCGCTTGCGTAGCCCCACAGACCTGGGGGCTGCGGGCTTTCCTGCTGTCTTCAGCCTCAAAGCAACCCTTTCCCACTTGGCGCCCTATCAAGCACAAAAAATGGCCTATGGCTGGAGATGGGTCCCATGCCCAAAGAGCCAGCAGGGAAAACTATGCCTTGTTCTAAAGCTCTTTGGGAACCGCTTGCTTGGCCCCACAGACCTAGGGGCTGCGGGCTTTCCTGCTGCCTTCAGCGTCAAAACCACCCTTTCCCACTTGGCCCCCGGCCAGGCACAAAAATGGCCATACGGCTGGAGATGGGTCCCCCGCCCAAAGAGCCAGCAGGGAAAACTATGCCTTGTTCTAATGCTCTTTGGGAACCGCTTGCGTAGCCCCACAGACCTGGGGGCTGCAGGCTTTGCTGCTGCCTTCAGCCTCAAAACCACCCTTTCCCACTTGGCGCTGCGCCAGGCACAAAAATGGCCATACGGCTGGAGATGGGTCCCCCGCCCAAAGAGCCAGCAGGGAAAATTATGCCTTGTTCTAAAGCTCTTTGGGAACCGCTTGCGTAGCCCCACAGACCTGGGGGCTGCGGGCTTTCCTGCTGCCTTTAGCCTCGACACAACCCTTTCCCACTTGGCGCCGCGCCAGGCTCAAAAATGGCCATACGGCTGGAGATGGGTCCCCCTCCCAGAGAGCCAGCAGGGAAAACTATGCCTTGTTCTAAAGCTCTTTGGGAACCGCTTGCGTAGCCCCACAGACCTGGGGGCTGCGGGCTTTCCTGCTGCCTTCAAGCCTCAAAGCCACCCTTTCCCACTGGGCGCCGGGCCAGGCACAAAAATGGCCTATGGCTGGAGATGGGTCCCCCGAACAAAGAGCCAGCAGGGAAAACTATGCCTTGTTCTAAAGCTCTTTGGGAACTGCTTGCGTAGCCCCACAGACCTGGGGGCTGCAGGCTTTCCTGCTGCCTTCAGCCTCAAAGCCACCCTTTCCCACTTGGCGCCCTATCAAGCACAAAAATGGCCTATGGCTGGAGATGGGTCCCCCGCCCAAAGAGCCAGCAGGGAAAACTATGCCTTGTTCTAAAGCTCTTTGGGAACCGCTTGCTTGGCCCCACATACCTGGGGGCTGCAGGCTTTGCTGCTGCCTTCAGCCTCAACACCACCCTTTCCCACTACGCACCGCGCCAGGCACAAAAATGGCCATACGGCTGGAGATGGGTCCCCTGCCAAAAGAGCCAGCAGGGAAAACTATGCCTTGTTCTAAAGCTCTTTGGGAACCGCTTGCGTAGCCCCACAGACCTGGGGGCTGCGGGCTTTCCTGCTGCCTTCAGATTCAAAGCCACCCTTTCCCTCTTGGGGCTTCGCCAGGCACAAAAATGGCCATACGGCTGGAGATGGGTCCCCCGCCCAAAGAGCCAGCAGGGAAAACTATGCCTTGTTCTAAAGCTCTTTGGGAACCGCTTGCGTAGCCCCACAGACCTGGGGGCTGCGGGCTTTCCTGCTGCCTTCACCCTCAAAACCACCCTTTCCCACTTGGCACTGCTCCAGGTTCAAAAATGGCCATACGGCTGGAGATGGGTCCCCCGCCCAGAGAGCCAGCAGGGAAAACTATGCCTTGTTCTAAAGCTCTTTGGGAACCGCTTGCGTAGCCGCACAGACCTGGGGGCTGCGGGCTTTCCTGCTGCCTTCAGCCTCAAAGCCACCCTTTCCCTCTTGGCGCCGGGCCAGGCACAAAAATGGCCATACGGCTGGAGATGGGTCCCCCCGCCCAAAGAGCCAGCAGGGAAAACTATGCCTTGTTCTAAAGCTCTTTGGGAACCGCTTGCGTAGCCCCACAGACCTGGGGCTGCAGGGTTTGTGCTGCCTTCAGCGTCAAAGCCACCCTTTCCCACTTGGCGCTGCGCCATGCACAAAAATGGCCGTACGGCTGGAGATGGGTCCCCCGCCCAAAGAGCCAGCAGGGAAAACTATGCCTTGTTCTAAAGCTCTTTGGGAACCGCTTGCGTAGCCGCACAGACCTGGGGGCTGCGGGCTTTGCTGCTGCCTTCAGCCTCAAAGCCACCCTTTCCCACTTGGCGCCGGGCCAGGCGCAAAAATGGCCATACGGCTGGAGATGGGTCCCCCGCCCAAAGAGCCAGCA
>NW_026529648.1:0-72511 GCF_028500815.1 Rissa tridactyla
GCTGCCAAAGAGCTTTCCAACGAGGCACGGCTTTCCTTCCTGGCTCTTCGGGCGTGGGAGCTGTCGCCAGAGCCGCGGCCCTATCGGAAAATGCTTCGCAGGCTGGCGTGGCGGCGCCAAGTGGGCACCGGTGTCGCCGAGGCTGACGGCCGCTGGAAAGCCCGCAGCCCCACGGGCTGTGGGGCCACGCGAGCGGCTGCCAAAGAGCTTTCCAACGAGGCACGGCTTTCCCTCCTGGCTCTTCGGGCGTGGGAGCTGTCGCCAGAGCTGCGGCCCTACTGGAAAATGCTTCGCAGGCTGGCGCGGCGGCGCCACGTGGTTCGTCGGTGTCGCCGAGGCTGACGGCTGCTGGAAAGCCCGCAGCCCCACGGGGTGTGGGGCCACGCGAGCGGCTGCCAAAGAGCTTTCCAAGGAGGCACGGCTTTCCCTCCTGGCTCTTCGGGCGTGGGAGCTGTCGCCAGAGCCACGGCCCTACCGGAAAATGCTTCGCAGGATGGCGTGGCAGCGCCACGTGGGCGCCGGTGTCGCCGCGGCTGACGGCCGCTGGAAAGCCCGCAGCCCCACGGGCTGTGGGGCCACGCGAGCGGCTGCCAAAGAGCTTTCCAACGAGGCACGGCTTTCCCTCCTGGCTCTTCAGGCGTGGGAGCTGTCGCCAGAGCCGCGGCCCTACTGGAAAATGCTTCGCAGGCTGGCGTGGCGGCGCCACGTGGGCGCCGGTGGCGCCGAGGCTGACGGCCGCCGGAAAGCCCGCAGCCCCACGGGCTCTGGGGCCACACGAGCGGCTGCCAAAGAGGTTTCCAAGGAGGCACGGCTTTCCCTCATGGCTCTTCGGGCGTGGGAGCTGTCGCCAGAGCTGCGGCCCTACCGGAAAATGCTTCGCAGGCTGGTGCGGGGGCGCCACGTGGTCACAGGTGTCGCCGAGGCTGACGGCCGCTGGAAAGCCCGCAGCCGCACTTGCTGTTTGGCCACGCTAACGGCTGCCAAAGAGCTTTCCAACGAGGCACGGCTTTCCCTCCTGGCTCTTCGGGCGTGGGAGCTGTCGCCAGAGCCGCGGCCCTATCGGAAAATGCTTCGCAGGCTGGCGAAGCGGCGACACGTGGGCTCCGGTGTCGCCGAGGCTGACAGCCGCCGGAAAGCCCGCAGCCCCACGGGCTGTGGGGCCACGCGAGCGGCTGCCAAAGAGCTTTCCAACGAGGCATGGCTTTCCTCCTGGCTCTTCGGGCGTGGGAGCTGTCGCCAGAGCCGCGGCCCTACCGGAAAATGCTTCGCAGGCTGGCGCGGCGGCGCCACGTGTTCGTCGGTGTCGCCGAGGCTGACGGCCGCTGGAAAGCCTGCAGCCCCACGGGCTGTGGGGCCACGCGAGCGGCTGCCAAAGAGCTTTCCAACGAGGCACGGCTTTCCCTCTTGGCTCTTCGGGCGTGGGAGTTGTCGCCAGAGCCGCGGCCCTACCGGAAAATGCTTCGCAGGCTGGCGCGGCGGCGCCACGTGGGCACAGGTGTTGCCGAGGCTGACGGCCGCTGGAAAGCCTGCAGCCCCACGGGCTGTGGGGCCACGCGAGCGGCTGCCAAAGAGCTTTCCAACGAGGCACGGCTTTCCCTCTTGGCTCTTCGGGCTTGGGAGCTGTCGCCAGAGCTGCGGCCCTACCGGAAAATGCTTCGCAGGCTGGCGTGGTGGCGCCACGTGGGCGCCGGTGTCGCTGAGGCTGACGGCCGCCGGAAAGCCCGCAGCCACACGGGCTGTGGGGCCACGCGAGCGGCTGCCAAAGAGCTTTCCAAGGAGGCATGGCTTTCCCTCCTGGCTCTTCGGGCGTGGGAGCTGTCGCCAGAGCCGCGGCCCTACCGGAAAATGCTTCGCAGGCTGGTGCGGGGGCACCACGTGGTCACAGGTGTCGCCGAGGCTGACGGCCGCTGGAAAGCCCGGAGCCCCACTTGCTGTTGGGCCACGCTAACGGCTGCCAAAGAGCTTTCCAACGAGGCACGGCTTTCCTTCCTGGCTCTTCGGTGCGTGGGAGCTGTCGCCAGAGCCGCGGCCCTATCGGAAAATGCTTCGCAGGCTGGCGTGGCGGCGCCAAGTGGGCACCGGTGTCGCCGAGGCTGACGGCCGCTGGAAAGCCCGCAGCCCCACGGGCTGTGGGGCCCACGCGAGCGGCTGCCAAAGAGCTTTCCAACGAGGCACGGCTTTCCCTCCTGGCTCTTCGGGCGTGGGAGCTGTCGCCAGAGCCGCGGCCCTACCGGAAAATGCTTCGCAGGCTGGCGCAGCGGCGACACGTGGGCTCCGGTGTCGCCGAGGCTGACAGCCGCCGGAAAGCCTGCAGCCCCACGGGCTGTGGGGCCACGCGAGCGGCTGCCAAAGAGCTTTCCAAGGAGGCACGGCTTTCCGTCCTGGCTCTTCGGGCGTGGGAGCTGTCGCCAGAGCCGCGGCCCTACCGGAAAATGCTTCGCAGGATGGCGTGGCGGCGCCACGTGGGCGCCGCCAAAGAGCTTTCCAACGAGGGCACGGCTTTCCCTCCTGGCTCTTCGGGCGTGGGAGCTGTCGCCAGAGCCGCGGACCCTACCGGAAAATGCTTCGCAGGCTGGCGTGGCGGCGCCACGTGGGCGCCGGTGGCGCCGAGGCTGACGGCCGCCGGAAAGCCCGCAGCCCCACGGGCCTGTGGGGCCACACGAGCGGCATGCCAAAGAGGTTTCCAAGGAGGCACGGCTGTCCCTCATGGCTCTTCGGGCGTGGGAGCTTGTCGCCAGAGCCGCGGCCCTACCGGAAAATGCTTCGCAGGCTGGTGCGGGGGCGCCAAGTGGGCACCGGTGTCGCCGAGGCTGACGGCCCGCTGGAAAGCCTGCAGCCCTACGGGCTGTGGGGCCACGCGAGCGGCTGCCAAAGAGCTTTCCAAGGAGGCACGGCTTTCCCTCCTGGCTCTTCGGGTCGTGGGAGCTGTCGCCAGAGCCGCGGCCCTACCGGAAAATGCTTCGCAGGGCTGGCGCAGCGGCGACACGTGGGTCTCCGGTGTCGCCGAGGCTGACAGCCGCCGGGAAAGCCTGCAGCCCCACGGGCTGTTGGGGCCACAGCGAGCGGCTTGCCAAAGAGCTTTCCAACGAGGCACGGCTTTCCCTCCTGGCTCTTCGGACGTGGGAGCTGTCGCCAGAGCCGCGGCCCTACCGGAAAATGCTTCGCAGGCTGGCGTGGCGGCGCCACGTGGGCGCCGGTGTCGCCGAGGCTGACAGGCCGCTGGAAAGCCCGCAGCCCCACGGGCTGTGGGGGCCACGCGAGCGGCTGCCAAAGAGCTTTCCAACGAGGCACGGCTTTCCCTCCTGGCTCTTCGGGCGTGGGAGCTGTCGCCAGAGCCGCGGCCCTACCGGAAAATGCTTCGCAGGCTGGTGCGGGGGCGCCACGTGGTCACAGGTGTCGCCGAGGCTGACGGCTCGCTGGAAAGCCCGCAGCCCACGGGCTGTGGGGCCACGCGAGCGTCTGCCAAAGAGGTTTCCAAGGAGGCACGGCTTTCCGTCCTGGGTCTTTCGCGCGTGGGAGTTGTCGCCAGAGCCGCGGCCCTACCGGAAAATGCTTCGCAGGCTGGCGTCGGCGGCGCCACGTGGGGCACAGGTGTTGCCGAGGCTGACGGCCGCCGGAAAGCCCGCAGCCCCCACGGGCTGTGGGGCACACGAGCGGCTGCCAAAGAGCTTTCCAAGGAGGCACGGCTTTCCCTCCTGGCTCTTCGGGCGTGGGAGCTGTCGCCAGAGCCGCGGCCCTCCTACCGGAAAATGCTTCGCAGGCTGGTGCGGGGGCACCACGTGGTCACAGGTTGTCGCCGAGGCTGACGGCCGCTGGAAAGCCCGGAGCCCCCACTTGCTGTTGGGCCACGCTAACGGCTGCCAAAGAGCTTTTCCAACGAGGCACGGCTTTCCTTCCTGGCTCTTCGGGCGTGGGAGCTGTCTCAGAGCCGTGCGGCCCTATCGGAAAATGCTTGCCAGGCTGGCGTGGCGGCGCCAAGTGGGCACCGGTGTCGCCGAGGCTGACGGCCGCTGGAAAGCCCGCATGCCCCACGGGCTGTGGGGCACGCGAGCGGCTGCCAAAGAGCTTTCTCAACGAGGCAACGGCTTTTCCTCCTGGCTCTTCGGGCGTGGGAGCTGTCGCCAGAGCTGCGGCCCTACCGGAAAATGCTTCGCAGGCTGGCGCTGGCGGCGCCACGTGTTCGTCGGTGTCGCCGAGGCTGACGGCTGCTGGAAAGCCCGCAGCCCCACGGGCTGTGGGGCCACGCGAAGACGGGCTGCCAAAGAGCTTTCCAAGGAGGCACGGCTTTCCGTCCTGGCTCTTCGGAGCGTGGGAGCTGTCGCCAGAGCCGCGGCCCTACCGGAAAATGCTTCGCAGGATGGGCAGTGGCGGCGCCACGTGGGCGCCGGTGTTCGCCGCGGCTGACGGCCGCTGGAAAGCCCGCAGCCCCACGGGCTGTGGGGCCACAGCGATGCGGCTGCCAAAAGAGCTTTCCAACGAGGCAACGGCTTTCCCTCCTGGCTCTTCAGGCGTGGGAGCTGTCGCCAGAGCCGCAGGCCACCTAACCGGAAAAATGCTTCGCAGGCTGGTGCGGGGGGCGCCACGTGGTCACAGGTGTCGCCGAGGCTGACGGCCGCTGGAAAGCCCGCAGCCCGCACTTCTGCTGTTTGGCCACGGCTAACGGCTGCCAAAGAGCTTTCCAACGAGGCACGGCTTTCCCTCCTGGCTCTTCGGGGCGTGGGAGCTGTCGCCAGAGCCGCGGCCCTATCGGAAAATGCTTCGCAGGCTGGCGAAGCGGCGACACGTGGGCTCCGGTGTCGCCGAGGCTGACAGCCGCCGGAAAGCCCGCAGCCCCACGGGCTGTGGGGCCTACGCGAGCGGCTGCCAAAGAGCTTTCCAAGGAGGCATGGCCTTTCCCTCCTGGCTCTTCGGTGCGTGGGAGCTGTCGCCAGAGCCGCGGCCTCCTACCGGAAAATGCTTCGCAGGCTGGCGCGGCGGCGCCACGTGTTCGTCGGTGTCCGCCGAGGCTGACGGCCGCTGAAAGCCTGCAGCCCCACGGGCTGTGGGGCCACGCGAGCGGCTGCCAAAGAGCTTTCCAACGAGGCACGGCTTTCCCTCTTGGCTCTTCGGGCTTGGGAGCTGTCGCCAGAGCTGCGGCCCTACCGGGAAAATGCTTCGGCAGGCTGGCGTGGTGGCGCCACGTGGGCGCCGGTGTCGCTGAGGCTGACGGCCGCCGGAAAGCCCGCAGCCACAACGGGCTGTGGGGCCACGCGAGCGGCTTGCCAAAGAGCTTTCCAAGGAGGCATGGCTTTCCCTCCTGGCTCTTCGGGCGTGGGAGCTGTCGCCAGAAGCCGCAAGGGCCCTACCGGAAAATGCTTTGCAGGCTGGCCTGGCGGCGCCACATGGGCACCGGGTGTCGCCGAGGCTGACGGCCAGCCGGAAAGCCCGCAGCCCCACGGGCTGTGGGGTCACGCGAGCGGCTGCCAAAGATCTTTCCAAGGAGGCACGGCTTTTCCCTCCTGGCTCTTCGGGCATGGGAGCTGTTTGCCAGAGCCGCGGCCCCCTACCGGAAAATGCTTCGCAGGCTGGCGAGGCGGCGCCACATCGGCGCCGGTGGCGCCGAGGCTGTCGGCCGCCGGAAAGCCCGCAGCCCCACGGGCTGTGGGGCCACGCGAGCGGCTGCCAAAGAGCTTTCCAACGAGGCACGGCTTTCCCTCCTGGCTCTTCGGGCGTGGGAGCTGTCGCCAGAGCTGCGGCCTCTACCGGAAAATAGCTTCGCAGGCTGGTGCGGGGGAGCCACGTGGTCACAGGTGTCGCCGAGGCTGACGGCCGCCGGAAAGCCCGCAGCCCCACGGGCTGTGGGGCCACGCGAGCGGCTGCCAAAGATCTTTCCAACGAGGCCACGGCCTTTCCCTCCTGGCTCTTCGGGCGTGGGAGCTGTCGCCAGAGCCGCGGCCCTACCGGAAAATGCTTCGCAGGCTGCGTGGCGGCGCCACGTGGGCGCCGGTGGCGCCGAGGCTGACGGCCGCCGGAAAGCCCGCAGCCCCACGGGCTGTGGGGCCACGCGAGCGGCTGCCAAAGAGCTTTCCAACGAGGCACGGCTTTTCCCTCCTGGCTCTTCAGGGCGTGGGAGCTGTCGCCAGAGCCGCGGCCCTACCGGAAAATGCTTCGCAGGCTGGCGCGGGGGGCGCCACGTGGGCACAGGTGTCGCCGAGGCTGACGGCCGCTGGAAAGCCCGCAGCCCCACGGGGCTGTGGGGCCACGCGAGCGGCTGCCAAAGAGGTTTCCAAGGAGGCACGGCTTTCCGTCCTGGCTCTTCGCGCATGGGAGCTGTCGCCAGAGCTGCGGCCCCTACCGGAAAAATGCTTCGCAGGCTGGCGTGGTGGCGCCACGTGGGCGCCGGTGTCGCTGAGGCTGGACGGCCGCCGGAAAGCCCGCAGCCCACACGGGCTGTGGAGGCCACGCGAGCGGCTGCCAAAGAGCTTTCCAAGGAGGCATGGCTTTCCCTCCTGGCTCTTCGGGCGTGGGAGCTGTCGCCCAGAGCCGCGGCCCTACCGGAAAATGCTTTGCAGGCTGGCCTGGCGGCGCCACATGGGCACCGGTGTCGCCGAGGCTGACGGCCGCCGGAAAGCCCGCAGCCCCACGGGCTGTGGGGTCACGCGAGCGGCTGCCAAAGATCTTTCCAAGGAGGCACGGCTTTCCCTCCTGGCTCTTCGGGCATGGGAGCTGTTGCCAGAGCCGCGGCCCTACCGGAAAATGCTTCGCAGGCTGGCGAGGCGGCGCCACATCGGCGCCGGTGGCGCCGAGGCTGTCGGCCGCCGGAAAGCCCGCAGCCCCACGGGCTGTGGGGCCACGCGAGCGGCTGCCAAAGAGCTTTCCAACGAGGCACGGCTTTCCCTCCTGGCTCTTCGGGCGTGGGAGCTGTCGCCAGAGCTGCGGCCCTACCGGAAAATGCTTCGCAGGCTGGTGCGGGGTAGCCACGTGGTCACAGGTGTCGCCGAGGCTGACGGCCGCCGGAAAGCCCGCAGCCCCACGGGCTGTGGGGCCACGCGAGCGGCTGCCAAAGATCTTTCCAACGAGGCACGGCTTTCCCTCCTGGCTCTTCGGGCGTGGGAGCTGTCGCCAGAGCCGCGGCCCTACCGGAAAATGCTTCGCAGGCTGGCGTGGCGGCGCCACGTGGGCGCCGGTGTCGCCGAGGCTGACGGCCGCCGGAAAGCCCGCAGCCCCACGGGCTGTGGGGCCACGCGAGCGGCTGCCAAAGAGCTTTCCAACGAGGCACGGCTTTCCCTCCTGGCTCTTCGGGCGTGGGAGCTGTCGCCAGAGCCGCGGCCCTACCGGAAAATGCTTCGCAGGCTGGTGCGGGGGCGCCACGTGGTCACAGGTGTCGCCGAGGCTGACGGCCGCTGGAAAGCCCGCAGCCCCACGGGCTGTGGGGCCACGCGAGCGGCTGCCAAAGAGGTTTCCAAGGAGGCACGGCTTTCCGTCCTGGCTCTTCGCGCGTGGGAGCTGTCGCCAGAGCAGCGGCCCTACCGGAAAATGCTTCGCAGGCTGGCGTGGCGGCGCCACGTGGGCGCCGGTGGCGCCGAGGCTGACGGCCGCCAGAAAGCCCGCAGCCCCACGGGCTGTGGGGCCACGCGAGCGGCTGCCAAAGAGCTTTCCAACGAGGCACGGCTTTCCCTCCTGGCTCTTCGGGCGTGGGAGTTGTCGCCAGAGCCGCGGCCCTACCGGAAAATGCTTCGCAGGCTGGCGCGGCGGCGCCACGTGGGCACAGGTGTTGCCGAGGCTGACGGCCGCCGGAAAGCCCGCAGCCCCACGGGCTGTGGGGCCACGCGAGCGGCTGCCAAAGAGCTTTCCAAGGAGGCACGGCTTTCCCTCCTGGCTCTTCGGGCGTGGGAGCTGTCGCCAGAGCCGCGTCCCTACCGGAAAATGCTTCGCAGGCTGGTGCGGGGGCACCACGTGGTCACAGGTGTCGCCGAGGCTGACGGCCGCTGGAAAGCCCGGAGCCCCACTTGCTGTTGGGCCACGCTAACGGCTGCCAAAGAGCTTTCCAACGAGGCACGGCTTTCCTTCCTGGCTCTTCGGGCGTGGGAGCTGTCGCCAGAGCCGCGGCCCTATCGGAAAATGCTTCGCAGGCTGGCGTGGCGGCGCCAAGTGGGCACCGGTGTCGCCGAGGCTGACGGCCGCTGGAAAGCCCGCAGCCCCACGGGCTGTGGGGCCACGCGAGCGGCTGCCAAAGAGCTTTCCAACGAGGCACGGCTTTCCCTCCTGGCTCTTCGGGCGTGGGAGCTGTCGCCAGAGCTGCGGCCCTACCGGAAAATGCTTCGCAGGCTGGCGCGGCGGCGCCACGTGTTCGTCGGTGTCGCCGAGGCTGACGGCTGCTGGAAAGCCCGCAGCCCCACGGGCTGTGGGGCCACGCGAGCGGCTGCCAAAGAGCTTTCCAACGAGGCACGGCTTTCCCTCCTGGCTCTTCGGGCGTGGGAGCTGTCGCCAGAGCCGCGGCCCTACCGGAAAATGCTTCGCAGGATGGCGTGGCGGCGCCACGTGGGCGCCGGTGTCGCCGCGGCTGACGGCCGCTGGAAAGCCCGCAGCCCCACGGGCTGTGGGGCCACGCGAGCGGCTGCCAAAGAGCTTTCCAACGAGGCACGGCTTTCCCTCCTGGCTCTTCAGGCGTGGGAGCTGTCGCCAGAGCCGCGGCCCTACCGGAAAATGCTTCGCAGGCTGGCGTGGCGGCGCCACGTGGGCGCCGGTGGCGCCGAGGCTGACGGCCGCCGGAAAGCCCGCAGCCCCACGGGCTGTGGGGCCACACGAGCGGCTGCCAAAGAGGTTTCCAAGGAGGCACGGCTTTCCCTCATGGCTCTTCGGGCGTGGGAGCTGTCGCCAGAGCCGCGGCCCTACCGGAAAATGCTTCGCAGGCTGGTGCGGGGGCGCCACGTGGTCACAGGTGTCGCCGAGGCTGACGGCCGCTGGAAAGCCCGCAGCCGCACTTGCTGTTTGGCCACGCTAACGGCTGCCAAAGAGCTTTCCAACGAGGCACGGCTTTCCCTCCTGGCTCTTCGGGCGTGGGAGCTGTCGCCAGAGCCGCGGCCCTATCGGAAAATGCTTCGCAGGCTGGCGAAGCGGCGACACGTGGGCTCCGGTGTCGCCGAGGCTGACGGCCGCTGGAAAGCCCGCAGCCCCACGGGCTGTGGGGCCACGCGAGCGGCTGCCAAAGAGCTTTCCAACGAGGCACGGCTTTCCTTCCTGGCTCTTCGGGCGTGGGAGCTGTCGCCAGAGCCGCGGCCCTATCGGAAAATGCTTCGCAGGCTGGCGTGGCGGCGCCAAGTGGGCACCGGTGTCGCCGAGGCTGACGGCCGCTGGAAAGCCCGCAGCCCCACGGGCTGTGGGGCCACGCGAGCGGCTGCCAAAGAGCTTTCCAACGAGGCACGGCTTTCCCTCCTGGCTCTTCGGGCGTGGGAGCTGTCGCCAGAGCCGCGGCCCTACCGGAAAATGCTTTGCAGGCTGGCCTGGCGGCGCCACATGGGCACCGGTGTCGCCGAGGCTGACGGCCGCCGGAAAGCCCGCAGCCCCACGGGCTGTGGGGTCACGCGAGCGGCTGCCAAAGAGCTTTCCAACGAGTCACGGCTTTCCCTCCTGGCTCTTCGGGCATGGGAGCTGTTGCCAGAGCCGCGGCCCTACCGGAAAATGCTTCGCAGGCTGGCGAGGCGGCGCCACGTCGGCGCCGGTGGCGCCAAGGCTGTCGGCCGCCGGAAAGCCCGCAGCCCCACGGGCTGTGGGGCCACGCGAGCGGCTGCCAAAGAGCTTTCCAACGAGGCACGGCTTTCCCTCCTGGCTCTTCGGGCGTGGGAGCTGTCGCCAGAGCCGCGGCCCTACCGGAAAATGCTTCGCAGGCTGGTGCAGCGGCGACACGTGGGCTCCGGTGTCGCCGAGGCTGACGGCCGCCGGAAAGCCCGCAGCCCCACGGGCTGTGGGGCCACGCGAGCGGCTGCCAAAGAGCTTTCCAACGAGGCACGGCTTTCCCTCCTGGCTCTTCGGGCGTGGGAGCTGTCGCCAGAGACGCGGCCCTACCGGAAAATGCTTCACAGGCTGGCGTGGCGGCGACACGTGGGCGCCGGTGTCGCCGAGGCTGACGGCCGCTGGAAAGCCCGCAGCCCCATGGGCTGTGGGGCCACACGAGCGGCTGCCAAAGAGCTTTCCAACGAGGCACGGCTTTCCCTCCTGGCTCTTCGGGCGTGGGAGCTGTCGCCAGAGCCGCGGCCCTACCGGAAAATGCTTCGCAGGCTGGTGCGGGGGCGCCACGTGGTCACAGGTGTCGCTGAGGCTGACGGCCGCTGGAAAGCCCGCAGCCCCACTTGCTGTTGGGCCACGCTAACGGCTGCCAAAGAGCTTTCCAACGAGGCACGGTTTTCCCTCCTGGCTCTTCGGGCGTGGGAGCTGTCGCCAGAGCCGCCGCCCTACCGGAAAATGCTTCGCAGGCTGGCGCGGCGGCGCCACGTGGGCACAGGTGTTGCCGAGGCTGACGGCCGCAGGAAAGCCCGCAGCCCCACGGGCTGTGGGGCCACACGAGCGGCTGCCAAAGAGCTTTCCAAGGAGGCACGGCTTTCCCTCCTGGCTCTTCGGGCGTGGGAGCTGTCGCCAGAGCCGCGGCCCTACCGGAAAATGCTTCGCAGGCTGGTGCGGGGGCACCACGTGGTCACAGGTGTCGCCGAGGCTGACGGCCGCTGGAAAGCCCGCAGCCCCACTTGCTGTTGGGCCACGCTAACGGCTGCCAAAGAGCTTTCCAACGAGGCACGGCTTTCCTTCCTGGCTCTTCGGGCGTGGGAGCTGTCGCCAGAGCCGCGGCCCTATCGGAAAATGCTTCGCAGGCTGGCGTGGCGGCGCCAAGTGGGCACCGGTGTCGCCGAGGCTGACGGCCGCTGGAAAGCCCGCAGCCCCACGGGCTGTGGGGCCACGCGAGCGGCTGCCAAAGAGCTTTCCAACGAGGCACGGCTTTCCCTCCTGGCTCTTCGGGCGTGGGAGCTGTCGCCAGAGCTGCGGCCCTACTGGAAAATGCTTCGCAGGCTGGCGCGGCGGCGCCACGTGTTCGTCGGTGTCGCCGAGGCTGACGGCTGCTGGAAAGCCCGCAGCCCCACGGGGTGTGGGGCCACGCGAGCGGCTGCCAAAGAGCTTTCCAAGGAGGCACGGCTTTCCCTCCTGGCTCTTCGGGCGTGGGAGCTGTCGCCAGAGCCGCGGCCCTACCGGAAAATGCTTCGCAGGATGGCGTGGCAGCGCCACGTGGGCGCCGGTGTCGCCGCGGCTGACGGCCGCTGGAAAGCCCGCAGCCCCACGGGCTGTGGGGCCACGCGAGCGGCTGCCAAAGAGCTTTCCAACGAGGCACGGCTTTCCCTCCTGGCTCTTCAGGCGTGGGAGCTGTCGCCAGAGCCGCGGCCCTACTGGAAAATGCTTCGCAGGCTGGCGTGGCGGCGCCACGTGGGCGCCGGTGGCGCCGAGGCTGACGGCCGCCGGAAAGCCCGCAGCCCCACGGGCTCTGGGGCCACACGAGCGGCTGCCAAAGAGGTTTCCAAGGAGGCACGGCTTTCCCTCATGGCTCTTCGGGCGTGGGAGCTGTCGCCAGAGCTGCGGCCCTACCGGAAAATGCTTCGCAGGCTGGTGCGGGGGCGCCACGTGGTCACAGGTGTCGCCGAGGCTGACGGCCGCTGGAAAGCCCGCAGCCGCACTTGCTGTTTGGCCACGCTAACGGCTGCCAAAGAGCTTTCCAACGAGGCACGGCTTTCCCTCCTGGCTCTTCGGGCGTGGGAGCTGTCGCCAGAGCCGCGGCCCTATCGGAAAATGCTTCGCAGGCTGGCGAAGCGGCGACACGTGGGCTCCGGTGTCGCCGAGGCTGACAGCCGCCGGAAAGCCCGCAGCCCCACGGGCTGTGGGGCCACGCGAGCGGCTGCCAAAGAGCTTTCCAACGAGGCATGGCTTTCCCTCCTGGCTCTTCGGGCGTGGGAGCTGTCGCCAGAGCCGCGGCCCTACCGGAAAATGCTTCGCAGGCTGGCGCGGCGGCGCCACGTGTTCGTCGGTGTCGCCGAGGCTGACGGCCGCTGGAAAGCCTGCAGCCCCACGGGCTGTGGGGCCACGCGAGCGGCTGCCAAAGAGCTTTCCAACGAGGCACGGCTTTCCCTCTTGGCTCTTCGGGCGTGGGAGTTGTCGCCAGAGCCGCGGCCCTACCGGAAAATGCTTCGCAGGCTGGCGCGGCGGCGCCACGTGGGCACAGGTGTTGCCGAGGCTGACGGCCGCTGGAAAGCCTGCAGCCCCACGGGCTGTGGGGCCACGCGAGCGGCTGCCAAAGAGCTTTCCAACGAGGCACGGCTTTCCCTCTTGGCTCTTCGGGCTTGGGAGCTGTCGCCAGAGCTGCGGCCCTACCGGAAAATGCTTCGCAGGCTGGCGTGGTGGCGCCACGTGGGCGCCGGTGTCGCTGAGGCTGACGGCCGCCGGAAAGCCCGCAGCCACACGGGCTGTGGGGCCACGCGAGCGGCTGCCAAAGAGCTTTCCAAGGAGGCATGGCTTTCCCTCCTGGCTCTTCGGGCGTGGGAGCTGTCGCCAGAGCCGCGGCCCTACCGGAAAATGCTTTGCAGGCTGGCCTGGCGGCGCCACATGGGCACCGGTGTCGCCGAGGCTGACGGCCGCCGGAAAGCCCGCAGCCCCACGGGCTGTGGGGTCACGCGAGCGGCTGCCAAAGATCTTTCCAAGGAGGCACGGCTTTCCCTCCTGGCTCTTCGGGCATGGGAGCTGTTGCCAGAGCCGCGGCCCTACCGGAAAATGCTTCGCAGGCTGGCGAGGCGGCGCCACATCGGCGCCGGTGGCGCCGAGGCTGTCGGCCGCCGGAAAGCCTGCAGCCCCACGGGCTGTGGGGCCACGCGAGCGGCTGCCAAAGAGCTTTCCAACGAGGCACGGCTTTCCCTCCTGGCTCTTCGGGCGTGGGAGCTGTCGCCAGAGCTGCGGCCCTACCGGAAAATGCTTCGCAGGCTGGTGCGGGGGAGCCACGTGGTCACAGGTGTCGCCGAGGCTGACGGCCGCCGGAAAGCCCGCAGCCCCACGGGCTGTGGGGCCACGCGAGCGGCTGCCAAAGATCTTTCCAACGAGGCACGGCTTTCCCTCCTGGCTCTTCGGGCGTGGGAGCTGTCGCCAGAGCCGCGGCCCTACCGGAAAATGCTTCGCAGGCTGGCGTGGCGGCGCCACGTGGGCGCCGGTGTCGCCGAGGCTGACGGCCGCCGGAAAGCCCGCAGCCCCACGGGCTGTGGGGCCACGCGAGCGGCTGCCAAAGAGCTTTCCAACGAGGCACGGCTTTCCCTCCTGGCTCTTCGGGCGTGGGAGCTGTCGCCAGAGCCGCGGCCCTACCGGAAAATGCTTCGCAGGCTGGTGCGGGGGCGCCACGTGGTCACAGGTGTCGCCGAGGCTGACGGCCGCTGGAAAGCCCGCAGCCCCACGGGCTGTGGGGCCACGCGAGCGGCTGCCAAAGAGGTTTCCAAGGAGGCACGGCTTTCCGTCCTGGCTCTTCGCGCGTGGGAGCTGTCGCCAGAGCAGCGGCCCTACCGGAAAATGCTTCGCAGGCTGGCGTGGCGGCGCCACGTGGGCGCCGGTGGCGCCGAGGCTGACGGCCGCCAGAAAGCCCGCAGCCCCACGGGCTGTGGGGCCACGCGAGCGGCTGCCAAAGAGCTTTCCAACGAGGCACGGCTTTCCCTCCTGGCTCTTCGGGCGTGGGAGTTGTCGCCAGAGCCGCGGCCCTACCGGAAAATGCTTCGCAGGCTGGCGCGGCGGCGCCACGTGGGCACAGGTGTTGCCGAGGCTGACGGCCGCCGGAAAGCCCGCAGCCCCACGGGCTGTGGGGCCACACGAGCGGCTGCCAAAGAGCTTTCCAAGGAGGCACGGCTTTCCCTCCTGGCTCTTCGGGCGTGGGAGCTGTCGCCAGAGCCGCGGCCCTACCGGAAAATGCTTCGCAGGCTGGTGCGGGGGCACCACGTGGTCACAGGTGTCGCCGAGGCTGACGGCCGCTGGAAAGCCCGGAGCCCCACTTGCTGTTGGGCCACGCTAACGGCTGCCAAAGAGCTTTCCAACGAGGCACGGCTTTCCTTCCTGGCTCTTCGGGCGTGGGAGCTGTCGCCAGAGCCGCGGCCCTATCGGAAAATGCTTCGCAGGCTGGCGTGGCGGCGCCAAGTGGGCACCGGTGTCGCCGAGGCTGACGGCCGCTGGAAAGCCCGCAGCCCCACGGGCTGTGGGGCCACGCGAGCGGCTGCCAAAGAGCTTTCCAACGAGGCACGGCTTTCCCTCCTGGCTCTTCGGGCGTGGGAGCTGTCGCCAGAGCTGCGGCCCTACCGGAAAATGCTTCGCAGGCTGGCGCGGCGGCGCCACGTGTTCGTCGGTGTCGCCGAGGCTGACGGCTGCTGGAAAGCCCGCAGCCCCACGGGCTGTGGGGCCACGCGAGCGGCTGCCAAAGAGCTTTCCAAGGAGGCACGGCTTTCCCTCCTGGCTCTTCGGGCGTGGGAGCTGTCGCCAGAGCCGCGGCCCTACCGGAAAATGCTTCGCAGGATGGCGTGGCGGCGCCACGTGGGCGCCGGTGTCGCCGCGGCTGACGGCCGCTGGAAAGCCCGCAGCCCCACGGGCTGTGGGGCCACGCGAGCGGCTGCCAAAGAGCTTTCCAACGAGGCACGGCTTTCCCTCCTGGCTCTTCAGGCGTGGGAGCTGTCGCCAGAGCCGCGGCCCTACCGGAAAATGCTTCGCAGGCTGGCGTGGCGGCGCCACGTGGGCGCCGGTGGCGCCGAGGCTGACGGCCGCCGGAAAGCCCGCAGCCCCACGGGCTGTGGGGCCACACGAGCGGCTGCCAAAGAGGTTTCCAAGGAGGCACGGCTTTCCCTCATGGCTCTTCGGGCGTGGGAGCTGTCGCCAGAGCCGCGGCCCTACCGGAAAATGCTTCGCAGGCTGGTGCGGGGGCGCCACGTGGTCACAGGTGTCGCCGAGGCTGACGGCCGCTGGAAAGCCCGCAGCCGCACTTGCTGTTTGGCCACGCTAACGGCTGCCAAAGAGCTTTCCAACGAGGCACGGCTTTCCCTCCTGGCTCTTCGGGCGTGGGAGCTGTCGCCAGAGCCGCGGCCCTATCGGAAAATGCTTCGCAGGCTGGCGAAGCGGCGACACGTGGGCTCCGGTGTCGCCGAGGCTGACGGCCGCTGGAAAGCCCGCAGCCCCACGGGCTGTGGGGCCACGCGAGCGGCTGCCAAAGAGCTTTCCAACGAGGCACGGCTTTCCTTCCTGGCTCTTCGGGCGTGGGAGCTGTCGCCAGAGCCGCGGCCCTATCGGAAAATGCTTCGCAGGCTGGCGTGGCGGCGCCAAGTGGGCACCGGTGTCGCCGAGGCTGACGGCCGCTGGAAAGCCCGCAGCCCCACGGGCTGTGGGGCCACGCGAGCGGCTGCCAAAGAGCTTTCCAACGAGGCACGGCTTTCCCTCCTGGCTCTTCGGGCGTGGGAGCTGTCGCCAGAGCCGCGGCCCTACCGGAAAATGCTTTGCAGGCTGGCCTGGCGGCGCCACATGGGCACCGGTGTCGCCGAGGCTGACGGCCGCCGGAAAGCCCGCAGCCCCACGGGCTGTGGGGTCACGCGAGCGGCTGCCAAAGAGCTTTCCAACGAGTCACGGCTTTCCCTCCTGGCTCTTCGGGCATGGGAGCTGTTGCCAGAGCCGCGGCCCTACCGGAAAATGCTTCGCAGGCTGGCGAGGCGGCGCCACGTCGGCGCCGGTGGCGCCAAGGCTGTCGGCCGCCGGAAAGCCCGCAGCCCCACGGGCTGTGGGGCCACGCGAGCGGCTGCCAAAGAGCTTTCCAACGAGGCACGGCTTTCCCTCCTGGCTCTTCGGGCGTGGGAGCTGTCGCCAGAGCCGCGGCCCTACCGGAAAATGCTTCGCAGGCTGGTGCAGCGGCGACACGTGGGCTCCGGTGTCGCCGAGGCTGACGGCCGCCGGAAAGCCCGCAGCCCCACGGGCTGTGGGGCCACGCGAGCGGCTGCCAAAGAGCTTTCCAACGAGGCACGGCTTTCCCTCCTGGCTCTTCGGGCGTGGGAGCTGTCGCCAGAGACGCGGCCCTACCGGAAAATGCTTCACAGGCTGGCGTGGCGGCGACACGTGGGCGCCGGTGTCGCCGAGGCTGACGGCCGCTGGAAAGCCCGCAGCCCCATGGGCTGTGGGGCCACACGAGCGGCTGCCAAAGAGCTTTCCAACGAGGCACGGCTTTCCCTCCTGGCTCTTCGGGCGTGGGAGCTGTCGCCAGAGCCGCGGCCCTACCGGAAAATGCTTTGCAGGCTGGTGCGGGGGCGCCACGTGGTCACAGGTGTCGCTGAGGCTGACGGCCGCTGGAAAGCCCGCAGCCCCACTTGCTGTTGGGCCACGCTAACGGCTGCCAAAGAGCTTTCCAACGAGGCACGGTTTTCCCTCCTGGCTCTTCGGGCGTGGGAGCTGTCGCCAGAGCCGCCGCCCTACCGGAAAATGCTTCGCAGGCTGGCGCGGCGGCGCCACGTGGGCACAGGTGTTGCCGAGGCTGACGGCCGCAGGAAAGCCCGCAGCCCCACGGGCTGTGGGGCCACACGAGCGGCTGCCAAAGAGCTTTCCAAGGAGGCACGGCTTTCCCTCCTGGCTCTTCGGGCGTGGGAGCTGTCGCCAGAGCCGCGGCCCTACCGGAAAATGCTTCGCAGGCTGGTGCGGGGGCACCACGTGGTCACAGGTGTCGCCGAGGCTGACGGCCGCTGGAAAGCCCGCAGCCCCACTTGCTGTTGGGCCACGCTAACGGCTGCCAAAGAGCTTTCCAACGAGGCACGGCTTTCCTTCCTGGCTCTTCGGGCGTGGGAGCTGTCGCCAGAGCCGCGGCCCTATCGGAAAATGCTTCGCAGGCTGGCGTGGCGGCGCCAAGTGGGCACCGGTGTCGCCGAGGCTGACGGCCGCTGGAAAGCCCGCAGCCCCACGGGCTGTGGGGCCACGCGAGCGGCTGCCAAAGAGCTTTCCAACGAGGCACGGCTTTCCCTCCTGGCTCTTCGGGCGTGGGAGCTGTCGCCAGAGCTGCGGCCCTACTGGAAAATGCTTCGCAGGCTGGCGCGGCGGCGCCACGTGTTCGTCGGTGTCGCCGAGGCTGACGGCTGCTGGAAAGCCCGCAGCCCCACGGGGTGTGGGGCCACGCGAGCGGCTGCCAAAGAGCTTTCCAAGGAGGCACGGCTTTCCCTCCTGGCTCTTCGGGCGTGGGAGCTGTCGCCAGAGCCACGGCCCTACCGGAAAATGCTTCGCAGGATGGCGTGGCAGCGCCACGTGGGCGCCGGTGTCGCCGCGGCTGACGGCCGCTGGAAAGCCCGCAGCCCCACGGGCTGTGGGGCCACGCGAGCGGCTGCCAAAGAGCTTTCCAACGAGGCACGGCTTTCCCTCCTGGCTCTTCAGGCGTGGGAGCTGTCGCCAGAGCCGCGGCCCTACTGGAAAATGCTTCGCAGGCTGGCGTGGCGGCGCCACGTGGGCGCCGGTGGCGCCGAGGCTGACGGCCGCCGGAAAGCCCGCAGCCCCACGGGCTCTGGGGCCACACGAGCGGCTGCCAAAGAGGTTTCCAAGGAGGCACGGCTTTCCCTCATGGCTCTTCGGGCGTGGGAGCTGTCGCCAGAGCTGCGGCCCTACCGGAAAATGCTTCGCAGGCTGGTGCGGGGGCGCCACGTGGTCACAGGTGTCGCCGAGGCTGACGGCCGCTGGAAAGCCCGCAGCCGCACTTGCTGTTTGGCCACGCTAACGGCTGCCAAAGAGCTTTCCAACGAGGCACGGCTTTCCCTCCTGGCTCTTCGGGCGTGGGAGCTGTCGCCAGAGCCGCGGCCCTATCGGAAAATGCTTCGCAGGCTGGCGAAGCGGCGACACGTGGGCTCCGGTGTCGCCGAGGCTGACAGCCGCCGGAAAGCCCGCAGCCCCACGGGCTGTGGGGCCACGCGAGCGGCTGCCAAAGAGCTTTCCAACGAGGCATGGCTTTCCCTCCTGGCTCTTCGGGCGTGGGAGCTGTCGCCAGAGCCGCGGCCCTACCGGAAAATGCTTCGCAGGCTGGCGCGGCGGCGCCACGTGTTCGTCGGTGTCGCCGAGGCTGACGGCCGCTGGAAAGCCTGCAGCCCCACGGGCTGTGGGGCCACGCGAGCGGCTGCCAAAGAGCTTTCCAACGAGGCACGGCTTTCCCTCTTGGCTCTCCGGGCTTGGGAGCTGTCGCCAGAGACGCGGCCCTACCGGAAAATGCTTCGCAGGCTGGCGTGGTGGCGCCACGTGGGCGCCGGTGTCGCTGAGGCTGACGGCCGCCGGAAAGCCCGCAGCCACACGGGCTGTGGGGCCACGCGAGCGGCTGCCAAAGAGCTTTCCAAGGAGGCATGGCTTTCCCTCCTGGCTCTTCGGGCGTGGGAGCTGTCGCCAGAGCCGCGGCCCTACCGGAAAATGCTTTGCAGGCTGGCCTGGCGGCGCCACATGGGCACCGGTGTCGCCGAGGCTGTCGGCCGCCGGAAAGCCCGCAGCCCCACGGGCTGTGGGGTCACGCGAGCGACTGCCAAAGAGCTTTCCAACGAGTCACGGCTTTCCCTCCTGGCTCTTCGGGCATGGGAGCTGTTGCCAGAGCCGCGGCCCTACCGGAAAATGCTTCGCAGGCTGGCGAGGCGGCGCCACGTCGGCGCCGGTCGCGCCAAGGCTGTCGGCCGCCGGAAAGCCCGCAGCCCCACGGGCTGTGGGGCCACGCGAGCGGCTGCCAAAGAGCTTTCCAACGAGGCACGGCTTTCCCTCCTGGCTCTTCGGGCGTGGGAGCTGTCGCCAGAGCTGCGGCCCTACCGGAAAATGCTTCGCAGGCTGGTGCAGCGGCGACACGTGGGCTCCGGTGTCGCCGAGGCTGACGGCCGCCGGAAAGCCCGCAGCCCCACGGGCTGTGGGGCCATGCGAGCGGCTGCCAAAGATCTTTCCAAGGAGACACGGCTTTCCCTCCTGGCTCTTCGGGCGTGGGAGCTGTCGCCAGAGCCGCGGCCCTACCGGAAAATGCTTCGCAGGCTGGTGCGGGGGCGCCACGTGGTCACAGGTTTCGCCGAGGCTGACGGCCGCTGGAAAGCCCGCAGCCCCACTTGCTGTTGGGCCACGCTAACGGCTGCCAAAGAGCTTTCCAACGAGGCACGGCTTTCCCTCCTGGCTCTTCGGGCGTGGGAGCTGTCGCCAGAGCCGCGGCCCTACCGGAAAATGCTTCGCAGGCTGGCGTGGCGGCGCCAAGTGGGCACCGGTGTCGCCGAGGCTGACGGCCGCTGGAAAGCCTGCAGCCCTACGGGCTGTGGGGCCACGCGAGCGGCTGCCAAAGAGCTTTCCAACGAGGCACGGCTTTCCCTCCTGGCTCTTCGGGCGTGGGAGCTGTCTCCAGAGCTGCGGCCCTACCGGAAAATGCTTCGCAGGATGGCGCAGCGGCGACACGTGGGCTCCGGTGTCGCCGAGGCTGACAGCCGCCGGAAAGCCTGCAGCCCCACGGGCTGTGGGGCCACGCGAGCGGCTGCCAAAGAGCTTTCCAAGGAGGCACGGCTTTCCCTCCTGGCTCTTCGGACGTGGGAGCTGTCGCCAGAGCTGCGGCCCTACCGGAAAATGCTTCGTAGGCTGGCGTGGCGGCGCCACGTGGGCGCCGGTGTCGCCGAGGCTGACGGCCGCTGGAAAGCCCGCAGCCCCACGGGCTGTGGGGCCACGCGAGCGGCTGCCAAAGAGCTTTCCAACGAGGCACGGCTTTCCCTCCTGGCTCTTCGGGCGTGGGAGCTGTCGCCAGAGCCGCGGCCCTACCGGAAAATGCTTCGCAGGCTGGTGCGGGGGCGCCACGTGGTCACAGGTGTCGCCGAGGCTGACGGCCGCTGGAAAGCCCGCAGCCCCACGGGCTGTGGGGCCACGCGAGCGGCTGCCAAAGAGGTTTCCAAGGAGGCACGGCTTTCCCTCCTGGCTCTTCGGGCGTGGGAGCTGTCGCCAGAGCCGCGGCCCTACCGGAAAATGCTTCGCAGGCTGGCGCGGCGGCGCCACGTGTTCGTCGGTGTCGCCGAGGCTGACGGCCGCTGGAAAGCCTGCAGCCCCACGGGCTGTGGGGCCACGCGAGCGGCTGCCAAAGAGCTTTCCAACGAGGCACGGCTTTCCCTCCTGGCTCTTCGGGCGTGGGAGTTGTCGCCAGAGCCGCGGCAATACCGGAAAATGCTTCGCAGGCTGGCGAGGCGGCGCCACGTGGGCACAGGTGTTGCCGAGGCTGACGGCCGCCGGAAAGCCCGCAGCCCCACGGTCTGTGTGGCCACACGAGCGGCTGCCAAAGAGCTTTCCAAGGAGGCACGGCTTTCCCTCCTGGCTCTTCGGGCGTGGGAGCTGTCGCCAGAGCCGCGGCCCTACCGGAAAATGCTTCGCAGGCTGGTGCGGGGGCACCACGTGGTCACAGGTGTCGCCGAGGCTGACGGCCGCTGGAAAGCCCGGAGCCCCACTTGCTGTTGGGCCACGCTAACGGCTGCCAAAGAGCTTTCCAACGAGGCACGGCTTTCCTTCCTGGCTCTTCGGGCGTGGGAGCTGTCGCCAGAGCCGCGGCCCTACCGGAAAATGCTTCGCAGGCTGGCGCGGCGGCGCCACGTGGGCACAGGTGTTGCCGAGGCTGACGGCCGCCGGAAAGCCCGCAGCCCCACGGGCTGTGGGGCCACACGAGCGGCTGCCAAAGAGCTTTCCAAGGAGGCACGGCTTTCCCTCCTGGCTCTTCGGGCGTGGGAGCTGTCGCCAGAGCCGCGGCCCTACCGGAAAATGCTTCGCAGGCTGGTGCGGGGGCACCACGTGGTCACAGGTGTCGCCGAGGCTGACGGCCGCTGGAAAGCCCGGAGCCCCACTTGCTGTTGGGCCACGCTAACGGCTGCCAAAGAGCTTTCCAACGAGGCACGGCTTTCCTTCCTGGCTCTTCGGGCGTGGGAGCTGTCGCCAGAGCTGCGGCCCTATCGGAAAAATGCTTCGCAGGCTGGCGTGGCGGCGCCAAGTGGGCACCGGTGTCGCCGAGGCTGACGGCCGCTGGAAAGCCCGCAGCCCCACGGGCTGTGGGGCCACGCGAGCGGCTGCCAAAGAGCTTTCCAACGAGGCACGGCTTTTCCCCTCCTGGCTCTTCGGGCGTGGGAGCTGTCGCCAGAGCTGCGGCCCTACCGGAAAATGCTTCGCAGGCTGGCGCGGCGGCGCCACGTGTTCGTCGGTGTCGCCGAGGCTGACGGCTGCTGGAAAGCCCGCAAGCCCCACGGGGCTGTGGGGCCACGCGAGCGGCTGCCAAAGAGCTTTCCAAGGAGGCACGGCTTTCCCCTCCTGGCTCTTCGGGCGTGGGAGCTGTCGCCAGAGCCGCGGCCCCTACCGGAAAATGCTTTGCAGGATGGCGTGGCGGCGCCACGTGGGCGCCCGGTGTCGCCGCGGCTGACGGCCGCTGGGAAAGCCCGCAGCCCCACGGGCTGTGGGGCCAACGCGAGCGGCTGCAAAGAGCTTTCCAACGAGGGCATGGCTTTCCCCTCCTGGCTCTTCGGGCGTGGGAGCTGTCGCCAGAGCCGCGGCCCTACCGGAAAATGCTTCGCAGGCTGGCGTGGCGGCGCCACGTGGGCGCCGGTGGCGCCGAGGCTGACGGCCGCCGGAAAGCCCGCAGCCCCACGGGCTGTGGGGCCACACGAGCGGCTGCCAAAGAGGTTTCCAAGGAGGCACGGCTTTCCCTCGTGGCTCTTCGGGCGTGGGAGCTGTCGCCAGAGCCGCGGCCCTACCGGAAAATGCTTCGCAGGCTGGTCGCGGGGGCGCCACGTGGTCACAGGTGTCGCCGAGGCTGACGGCCGCTGGAAAGCCCGCAGCCCGCACTTGCTGTTTTGGCCACGCTAACGGCTGCAAAGAGCTTTCCAACGAGGCACGGCTTTCCCCTCCTGGCTCTTCGGGGCGTGGGAGCTGTCGCCAGAGCCGCGGCCCTATTGGAAAATGCTTCGCAGGCTGGCGAAGCGGCGACACGTGGGCTCCGGTGTCGCCGAGGCTGACAGCCGCCGGGAAAGCCCCGCAGCCCCACGGGCTGTGGGGCCACGCGAGCGGCTGCCAAAGAGCTTTCCAACGAGGCACGGTTTTCCCTCCTGGCTCTTCGGCGTGGGAGCTGTCGCCAGAGCCGCGGCCCTACCGGAAAAATGCTTCGCAGGCTGGCGCGGCGGCGCCACGTGGGCACAGGTGTTGCCGAGGCTGACGGCCGCCGGAAAGCCCGCAGCCCCACGGGCTGTGGGGCCACACGAGCGGCTGCCAAAGAGCTTTCCAAGGAGGCACGGCTTTCCCTCCTGGCTCTTCGGGCGTGGGAGCTGTCGCCAGAGCCGCGGCCCTACCGGAAAATGCTTCGCAGGCTGGTGCGGGGGCACCACGTGGTCACAGGGTGTCCGCCGAGGCTGACGGCCGCTGGAAAGCCCGGAGCCACCACTTGCTGTTGGGCCACGCTAACGGCTGCCAAAGAGCTTTCCAACGAGGCACGGCTTTCCTTCCTGGCTCTTTCGGGCGTGGGAGCTGTCGCCAGAGCCGCGGCCCTATCGGAAAATGCTTCGCAGGCTGGCGTGGCGGCGCCAAGTGGGCACCGGTGTCGCCGAGGCTGACGGCCCGCTGGAAAGCCCGCAGCCCCACGGGCTGTGGGGCCACGCGAGCGGCTGCCAAAGAGCTTTCCAACGAGGCACGGCTTTCCCCTCCTGGCTCTTCGGGCGTGGGAGCTGTCGCCAGAGCTGCGGCCCTACCGGAAAATGCTTCGCAGGCTGGCGCGGCTCGGCGCCACGTGTTCGTCGGTGTCGCCGAGGCTGACGGCTGCTGGAAAGCCCGCAGCCCCCACGGGGTTGTGGGGCCACGCGAGCGGCTGCCAAAGAGCTTTCCAAGGAGGCACGGCTTTCCCTCCTGGCTCTTCGGGCGTGGGGAGCTGTCGCCAGAGCCACGGCCCTACCGGAAAATGCTTCGCAGGATGGCGTGGCAGCGCCACGTGGGCGCCGGTGTCGCCGCGGCTGACGGCCGCTGGAAAGCCCGCAGCCCCACGGGCTGTGGGGCCACGCGAGCGGCTGCCAAAGAGCTTTCCAACGAGGCACGGCTTTCCCTCCTGGCTCTTCAGGCGTGGGAGCTGTCGCCAGAGCCGCGGCCCTACTGGAAAATGCTTCGCAGGCTGGCGTGGCGGCGCCACGTGGGCGCCGGTGGCGCCGAGGCTGACGGCCGCCGGAAAGCCCGCAGCCCCACGGGCTGTGGGGGCCACACGAGCGGCTGCCAAAGAGCTTTCCAAGGAGGCACGGCTTTCCCTCATGGCTCTTCGGGCGTGGGAGCTGTCGCCAGAGCGCGGCCCCTACCGGAAAATGCTTCGCAGGCTGGTGCGGGGGCGCCACGTGGTCACAGGTGTCGCCGAGGCTGACGGCCGCTGGAAAGCCCCGCAGCCGCACTTGCTGTTTGGCCACGCTAACGGCTGCCAAAGAGCTTTCCAACGAGGCACGGCTTTCCCTCCTGGCTCTTCGGGCGTGGGAGCTGTCGCCAGAGCCGCGGGCCCTATCGGAAAATGCTTCGCAGGCTGGCGAAGCGGCGACACGTGGGCTCCGGTGTCGCCGAGGCTGACAGCCGCCGGAAAGCCCGCAGCCCCCACGGGCTGTGGGGCCACGCGAGCGGCTGCCAAAGAGCTTTCCAACGAGGCATGGCTTTCCCTCCTGGCTCTTCGGGCGTGGGAGCTGTCGCCAGAGCCGCGGCCCTACCGGAAAATGCTTCGCAGGCTGGCGCGGGCGGCGCCACGTGTTCGTCGGTGTCGCCGAGGCTGACGGCCGCTGGAAAGCCTGCAGCCCCACGGGCTGTGGGGCCACGCGAGCGGCTGCCAAAGAGCTTTCCAACGAGGCACGGCTTTCCCCTCTTGGCTCTTCGGGCGTGGGAGCTGTCGCCAGAGCCGCGGCCCCTACCGGAAAATGCTTCACAGGCTGGCGTGGCGGCGCCACGTGGGCGCCGGTGTCGCTGAGGCTGACGGCCGCCGGAAAGCCCGCAGCCACACGGGCTGTGGGGCCACGCGAGCGGCTGCCCAAAGAGCTTTCCAAGGAGGCATGGCTTTCCCCTCCTGGCTCTTCGGGCGTGGGAGCTGTCGCCAGAGCCGCGGCCCTACCGGGAAAATGCTTTGCAGGCTGGCCTGGCGGCGCCACATGGGCACCGGTGTCGCCGAGGCTGACGGCCGCCGGAAAGCCCGCAGCCCCACGGGCTGTGGGGTCACGCGAGCGGCTGCCAAAGAGCTTTCCAACGAGTCACGGCTTTCCCTCCTGGCTCTTCGGGGCATGGGAGCTGTTGCCAGAGCCCGCGGCCCTACCGGAAAATGCTTCGCAGGCTGGCGAGGCGGCGCCACGTCGGCGCCGGTGGCGCCAAGGCTGTCGGCCGCCGGAAAGCCCCGCAGCCCCACGGGCTGTGGGGCCACGCGAGCGGCTGCCAAAGAGCTTTCCAACGAGGCACGGCTTTCCCTCCTGGCTCTTCGGGCGTGGGAGCTGTCGCCAGAGCTGCGGCCCTACCGGAAAATGCTTCGCAGGCTGGTGCAGCGGCGACACGTGGGCTCCGGTGTCGCCGAGGGCTGACGGCCGCCGGAAAATCCCCGCAGCCCCACGGGCTGTGGGGCCATGCGAGCGGCTGCCAAAGATCTTTCCAAGGAGGCACGGCTTTCCCTCCTGGCTCTTCGGGCGTGGGAGCTGTCGCCAGAGCCGCGGCCCTACCGGAAAATGCTTCGCAGGCTGGTGCGGGGGGGCGCCACGTGGTCACAGGTGTCGCCGAGGCTGACGGCCGCTGGAAAGCCCGCAGCCCCACGGGCTGTGGGGGCCACGCTAACGGCTGCCAAAGAGGTTTCCAAGGAGGCACGGCTTTCCGTCCTGGCTCTTCGGGCGTGGGAGCTGTCGCCAGAGCCGCGGCCCTACCGGAAAATGCTTCGCAGGCTGGCGCGGCGGCGCCACGTGTTCGTCGGTGTCGCCGAGGCTGACGGCCGCTGGAAAGCCTGCAGCCCCACAGGCTGTGGGGCCACGCGAGCGGCTGCCAAAGAGCTTTCCAACGAGGCACGGCTTTCCCTCCTGGCTCTTCGGGCGTGGGAGTTGTCGCCAGAGCCGCGGCCCTACCGGAAAATGCTTCGCAGGCTGGCGCGGCGGCGCCACGTGGGCACAGGTGTTGCCGAGGCTGACGGCCGCCGGAAAGCCCGCAGCCCCACGGTCTGTGGGGCCACACGAGCGGCTGCCAAAGAGGTTTCCAAGGAGGCACGGCTTTCCCTCCTGGCTCTTCGGGCGTGGGAGCTGTCGCCAGAGCCGCGGCCCTACCGGAAAATGCTTCGCAGGCTGGTGCGGGGGGCACCACGTGGTCACAGGTGTCGCCGAGGCTGACGGCCGCTGGAAAGCCCGGAGCCCCACTTGCTGTTGGGCCACGCTAACGGCTGCCAAAGAGCTTTCCAACGAGGCACGGCTTTCCTTCCTGGCTCTTCGGGCGTGGGAGCTGTCGCCAGAGCCGCGGCCCTATCGGAAAATGCTTCGCAGGCTGGCGTGGCGGCGCCAAGTGGGCACCGGTGTCGCCGAGGCTGACGGCCGCTGGAAAGCCCGCAGCCCCACGGGCTGTGGGGCCACGCGAGCGGCTGCCAAAGAGCTTTCCAAGGAGGCACGGCTTTCCCTCCTGGCTCTTCGGGCGTGGGAGCTGTCGCCAGAGCTGCGGCCCTACCGGAAAATGCTTCGCAGGCTGGCGCGGCGGCGCCACGTGTTCGTCGGTGTCGCCGAGGCTGACGGCTGCTGGAAAGCCCGCAGCCCCACGGGCTGTGGGGCCACGCGAGCGGCTGCCAAAGAGCTTTCCAAGGAGGCACGGCTTTCCCTCCTGGCTCTTCGGGCGTGGGAGCTGTCGCCAGAGCCGCGGCCCTACCGGAAAATGCTTCGCAGGATGGCGTGGCGGCGCCACGTGGGCGCCGGTGTCGCCGCGGCTGACGGCCGCTGGAAAGCCCGCAGCCCCACGGGCTGTGGGGCCACGCGAGCGGCTGCCAAAGAGCTTTCCAACGAGGCACGGCTTTCCCTCCTGGCTCTTCAGGCGTGGGAGCTGTCGCCAGAGCCGCGGCCCTACCGGAAAATGCTTCGCAGGCTGGCGTGGCGGCGCCACGTGGGCGCCGGTGGCGCCGAGGCTGACGGCCGCCGGAAAGCCCGCAGCCCCACGGGCTGTGGGGCCACACGAGCGGCTGCCAAAGAGGTTTCCAAGGAGGCACGGCTTTCCCTCCTGGCTCTTCGGGCGTGGGAGCTGTCGCCAGAGCCGCGGCCCTACCGGAAAATGCTTCGCAGGCTGGCGTGGCGGCGCCAAGTGTTCGTCGGTGTCGCCGAGGCTGACGGCCGCTGGAAAGCCCGCAGCCCCACGGGCTGTGGGGCCACGCGAGCGGCTGCCAAAGAGCTTTCCAACGAGGCACGGCTTTCCCTCTTGGCTCTTCGGGCTTGGGAGCTGTCGCCAGAGCTGCGGCCCTACCGGAAAATGCTTCGCAGTCTGGCGAGGTGGCGCCACGTGGGCGCCGGTGTCGCTGAGGCTGACGGCCGCCGGAAAGCCCGCAGCCACACGGGCTGTGGGGCCACGCGAGCGGCTGCCAAAGAGCTTTCCAAGGAGGCATGGCTTTCCCTCCTGGCTCTTCGGGCGTGGGAGCTGTCGCCAGAGCCGCGGCCCTACCGGAAAATGCTTTGCAGGCTGGCCTGGCGGCGCCACATGGGCACCGGTGTCGCCGAGGCTGACGGCCGCCGGAAAGCCCGCAGCCCCACGGGCTGTGGGGTCACGCGAGCGGCTGCCAAAGAGCTTTCCAACGAGTCACGGCTTTCCCTCCTGGCTCTTCGGGCATGGGAGCTGTCGCCAGAGCCGCGGCCCTACCGGAAAATGCTTCGCAGGCTGGCGAGGCGGCGCCACGTCGGCGCCGGTGGCGCCAAGGCTGTCGGCCGCAGGAAAGCCCGCAGCCCCACGGGCTGTGGGGCCACGCGAGCGGCTGCCAAAGAGCTTTCCAACGAGGCACGGCTTTCCCTCCTGGCTCTTTGGGCGTGGGAGCTGTCGCCAGAGCTGCGGCCCTACCGGAAAATGCTTCCAGGCTGGTGCAGCGGCGACACGTGGGCTCCGGTGTCGCCGAGGCTGACGGCCGCCGGAAAGCCCGCAGCCCCACGGGCTGTGGGGCCACGCGAGCGGCTGCCAAAGAGCTTTCCAACGAGGCACGGCTTTCCGTCCTGGCTCTTCGGGCGTGGGAGCTGTCGCCAGAGACGCGGCCCTACCGGAAAATGCTTCACAGGCTGGCGTGGCGGCGACACGTGGGCGCCGGTGTCGCCGAGGCTGACGGCCGCTGGAAAGCCCGCAGCCCCATGGGCTGTGGGGCCACACGAGCGGCTGCCAAAGAGCTTTCCAACGAGGCACGGCTTTCCCTCCTGGCTCTTCGGGCGTGGGAGCTGTCGCCAGAGCCGCGGCCCTACCGGAAAATGCTTCGCAGGCTGGTGCGGGGGGCGCCACGTGGTCACAGGTGTCGCTGAGGCTGACGGCCGCTGGAAAGCCCGCAGCCCCACTTGCTGTTGGGCCACGCTAACGGCTGCCAAAGAGCTTTCCAACGAGGCACGGTTTTCCCTCCTGGCTCTTCGGGTGTGGGAGCTGTCGCCAGAGCCGCGGCCCTACCGGAAAATGCTTCGCAGGCTGGCGCGGCGGCACCACGTGGGCACAGGTGTTGCCGAGGCTGACGGCCGCCGGAAAGCCCGCAGCCCCACGGGCTGTGGGGCCACACGAGCGGCTGCCAAAGAGCTTTCCAAGGAGGCACGGCTTTCCCTCCTGGCTCTTCGGGCGTGGGAGCTGTCGCCAGAGCCGCGGCCCTACCGGAAAATGCTTCGCAGGCTGGTGCGGGGGCACCACGTGGTCACAGGTGTCGCCGAGGCTGACGGCCGCTGGAAAGCCCGGAGCCCCACTTGCTGTTGGGCCACGCTAACGGCTGCCAAAGAGCTTTCCAACGAGGCACGGCTTTCCTTCCTGGCTCTTCGGGCGTGGGAGCTGTCGCCAGAGCCGCGGCCCTATCGGAAAATGCTTCGCAGGCTGGCGTGGCGGCGCCAAGTGGGCACCGGTGTCGCCGAGGCTGACGGCCGCTGGAAAGCCCGCAGCCCCACGGGCTGTGGGGCCACGCGAGCGGCTGCCAAAGAGCTTTCCAACGAGGCACGGCTTTCCCTCCTGGCTCTTCGGGCGTGGGAGCTGTCACCAGAGCTGCGGCCCTACCGGAAAATGCTTTGCAGGCTGGCGCAGCGGCGCCACGTGTTCGTCGGTGTCGCCGAGGCTGACGGCTGCTGGAAAGCCCGCAGCCCCACGGGCTGTGGGGCCACGCGAGCGGCTGCCAAAGTGCTTTCCAAGGAGGCACGGCTTTCCCTCCTGGCTCTTCGGGCGTGGGAGCTGTCGCCAGAGCCACGGCCCTACCGGAAAATGCTTCGCAGGATGGCGTGGCGGCGCCACGTGGGCGCCGGTGTCGCCGTGGCTGACGGCCGCCGGAAAGCCCGCAGCCCCACGGGCTGTGGGGCCACGCGAGCGGCTGCCAAAGAGCTTTCCAACGAGGCACGGCTTTCCCTCCTGGCTCTTCAGGCGTGGGAGCTGTCGCCAGAGCCGCGGCCCTACTGGAAAATGCTTCGCAGGCTGGCGTGGCGGCGCCACGTGGGCGCCGGTGGCGCCGAGGCTGACGGCCGCCGGAAAGCCCGCAGCCCCACGGGCTGTGGGGCCACACGAGCGGCTGCCAAAGAGGTTTCCAAGGAGGCACGGCTTTCCCTCATGGCTCTTCGGGCGTGGGAGCTGTCGCCAGAGCCGCAGCCCTATCGGAAAATGCTTCGCAGGCTGGTGCGGGGGCGCCACGTGGTCACAGGTGTCGCCGAGGCTGACGGCCGCTGGAAAGCCCGCAGCCGCACTTGCTGTTTGGCCACGCTAACGGCTGCCAAAGAGCTTTCCAACGAGGCACAGCTTTCCCTCCTGGCTCTTCGGGCGTGGGAGCTGTCGCCAGAGCCCGCGGCCCTATCGGAAAATGCTTCGCAGGCTGGCGAAGCGGCGACACGTGGGCTCCGGTGTCGCCGAGGCTGACAGCCGCCGGAAAGCCCGCAGCCCCACGGGCTGTGGGGCCACGCGAGCGGCTGCCAAAGAGCTTTCCAACGAGGCATGGCTTTCCCTCCTGGCTCTTCGGGTGTGGGAGCTGTCGCCAGAGCCGCGGCCCTACCGGAAAATGCTTCGCAGGCTGGCGCGGCGGCGCCACGTGTTCGTCGGTGTCGCCGAGGCTGACGGCCGCTGGAAAGCCTGCAGCCCCACGGGCTGTGGGGCCACGCGAGCGGCTGCCAAAGAGCTTTCCAACGAGGCACGGCTTTCCCTCCTGGCTCTTCGGGCGTGGGAGCTGTCGCCAGAGCCGCGGCCCTACCGGAAAATGCTTTGCAGGCTGGCCTGGCGGCGCCACATGGGCACCGGTGTCGCCGAGGCTGTCGGCCGCCGGAAAGCCCGCAGCCCCACGGGCTGTGGGGTCACGCGAGCGGCTGCCAAAGAGCTTTCCAACGAGGCACGGCTTTCCCTCCTGGCTCTTCGGGCATGGGAGCTGTTGCCAGAGCCGCGGCCCTACCGGAAAATGCTTCGCAGGCTGGCGAGGCGGCGCCACGTCGGCGCCGGTGGCGCCAAGGCTGTCGGCCGCCGGAAAGCCCGCAGCCCCACGGGCTGTGGGGCCACGCGAGCGGCTGCCAAAGAGCTTTCCAAGGAGGCACGGCTTTCCCTTCTGGCTCTTCGGGCGTGGGAGCTGTCGCCAGAGCTGCGGCCCTACCGGAAAATGCTTCGCAGGCTGGTGCAGCGGCGACACGTGGGCTCCGGTGTCGCCGAGGCTGACGGCCGCCGGAAAGCCCGCAGCCCCACGGGCTGTGGGGCCATGCGAGCGGCTGCCAAAGATCTTTCCAAGGAGGCACGGCTTTCCGTCCTGGCTCTTCGGGCGTGGGAGCTGTCGCCAGAGACGCGGCCCTACCGGAAAATGCTTCACAGGCTGGCGTGGCGGCGACACGTGGGCGCCGGTGTCGCCGAGGCTGACGGCCGCTGGAAAGCCCGCAGCCCCACGGGCTGTGGGGCCACACGAGCGGCTGCCAAAGAGCTTTCCAAGGAGGCACGGCTTTCCCTCCTGGCTCTTCGGGCGTGGGAGCTGTCGCCAGAGCCGCGGCCCTACCGGAAAAATGCTTCGCAGGCTGGTGCGGGGGGCGCCACGTGGTCACAGGTGTCGCTGAGGCTGACGGCCGCTGGAAAGCCCGCAGCCCCACTTGCTGTTGGGCCACGCTAACGGCTGCCAAAGAGCTTTCCAACGAGGCACGGTTTTCCCTCCTGGCTCTTCGGGCGTGGGAGCTGTCGCCAGAGCCGCGGCCCTATCGGAAAATGCTTCGCAGGCTGGCGTGGCGGCGCCAAGTGGGCACCGGTGTCGCCAAGGCTGACGGCCGCTGGAAAGCCCGCAGCCCCACGGGCTGTGGGGCCACGCGAGCGGCTGCCAAAGAGCTTTCCAAGGAGGCACGGCTTTCCCTCCTGGCTCTTCGGGCGTGGGAGCTGTCGCCAGAGCTGCGGCCCTACCGGAAAATGCTTCGCAGGCTGGCGAAGCGGCGCCACGTGGGCTCCGGTGTCGCCGAGGCTGACAGCCGCCAGAAAGCCCGCAGCCCCACGGGCTGTGGGGCCACGCGAGCGGCTGCCAAAGAGCTTTCCAACGAGGCACGGCTTTCCCTCCTGGCTCTTCGGGCGTGGGAGCTGTCGCCAGAGCCGCGGCCCTACCGGAAAATGCTTCGCAGGCTGGCGCGGCGGCGCCACGTGTTCGTCGGTGTCGCCGAGGCTGACGGCCGCTGGAAAGCCCGCAGCCCCACGGGCTGTGGGGCCACGCGAGCGGCTGCCAAAGAGCTTTCCAACGAGGCACGGCTTTCCCTCCTGGCTCTTCGGGTGTGGGAGCTGTCGCCAGAGCCGCGGCCCTACCGGAAAATGCTTCGCAGGCCGGTGCGGGGGCGCCACGTGGTCACAGGTGTCGCCGAGGCTGACGGCTGCCGGAAAGCCCGCAGCCCCACTTACTGTGAGGCCACGCTAACGGCTGCCAAAGATCTTTCCAAGGAGGCACGGCTTTCCCTCCTGGCTCTTCGGGCGTGGGAGCTGTCGCCAGAGCCGCGGCCCTACCGGAAAATGCTTCGCAGGCTGGCGTGGCGGTGCCACTTGGGCGCCGGTGGCGCCGAGGCTGATGGCCGCCGGAAAGCCCGCAGCCCCACGGGCTGTGGGGCCACGCGAGCGGCTGCCAAAGAGCTTTCCAACGAGGCATGGCTTTCCCTCCTGGCTCTTCGGGCGTGGGAGCTGTCGCCAGAGCCGCGGCCCTACCGGAAAATGCTTCGCAGGCTGGCGCGGCGGCGCCACGTGTTCGTCGGTGTCGCCGAGGCTGACGGCCGCTGGAAAGCCTGCAGCCCCACGGGCTGTGGGGCCACGCGAGCGGCTGCCAAAGAGCTTTCCAACGAGGCACGGCTTTCCCTCCTGGCTCTTCGGGCGTGGGAGCTGTCGCCAGAGCTGCGGCCCTACCGGAAAATGCTTCGCAGGCTGGCGTGGTGGCGCCACGTGGGCGCCGGTGTCGCTGAGGCTGACGGCCGCCGGAAAGCCCGCAGCCACACGGGCTGTGGGGCCACGCGAGCGGCTGCCAAAGAGCTTTCCAAGGAGGCATGGCTTTCCCTCCTGGCTCTTCGGGCGTGGGAGCTGTCGCCAGAGCCACGGCCCTACCGGAAAATGCTTCGCAGGCCGGTGCGGGGGCGCCACGTGGTCACAGGTGTCGCCGAGGCTGCCGGCTGCCGGAAAGCCCGCAGCCCCACTTACTGTGAGGCCACGCTAACGGCTGCCAAAGAGCTTTCCAACGAGGCACGGCTTTCCCTCCTGGCTCTTCGGGCGTGGGAGCTGTCGCCAGAGCCGCGGCCCTACCGGAAAATGCTTCGCAGGCTGGCGCGGGGCGCCACGTCGGCGCCGGTGTCACCGAGGCTGAGGGCGCCGGAAAGCCCGCAGCCCCACGGGCTGTGGGGCCACGCGAGCGGCTGCCAAAGAGCTTTCCAATTAGGCATGGCTTTCCCTCCTGGCTCTTCGGGCGTGGGAGCTGTCGCCAGAGCCGCGGCCCTACCGGAAAATGCTTCGCAGGCTGGCACGGCCGCGCCACGTGGTCGCAGGTGTCGCCGAGGCTGACGGCCGCCGGAAAGCCCGCAGCCCCACGGGCTGTGGGGCCACGCGAACGGCTGCCAAAGAGCTTTCCAACGAGGCACGGCTTTCCCTCCTGGCTCTTCGGACGTGGGAGATGTCACCAGAGCCGCGGCCCTACCGGAAAATGCTTCGCAGGCTGGCGTGGCGGCGCCACGTGGGCGCCGGTGTCGCCGAGGCTGACGGCCGCTGGAAAGCCCGCAGCCCCACGGGCTGTGGGGCCACCTGAGCGGCTGCCAAAGAGCTTTCCAACGAGGCACGGCTTTCCCTCCTGGCTCTTCGGGCGTGGGAGCTGTCGCCAGAGCCGCGGCCCTACCGGAAAATGCTTCGCAGGCTGGTGCGGGGGCGCCACGTGGTCACAGGTGTCGCCGAGGCTGCCGGCTGCCGGAAAGCCCGCAGCCCCACTTACTGTGGGGCCACGCTAACGGCTGCCAAAGAGCTTTCCAAGGAGGCACGGCTTTCCCTCCTGGCTCTTCGGGCGTGGGAGCTGTCGCCAGAGCCATGGCCCTACCGGAAAATGCTTCGCAGGCTGGCGTGGCGGCGCCAAGTGGGCACCTGTGTCGCCGAGGCTGACGGCCGCTTGAAAGCCCGCAGCCCCACGGGCTGTGGGGCCACGCGAGCGGCTGCCAAAGAGCTTTCCAACGAGGCACGGCTTTCCCTCCTGGCTCTTCGGGCGTGGGAGCTGTCGCCAGAGCCGCGGCCCTAACGGAAAATGCTTCGCAGGCTGGCGCGGCGGCGCCACGTGGGCACAGTTGTCGCCGAGGCTGACGGCCGCCGGAACGCCCGCAGCCCCACGGGCTGTGGGGCCACGCGAGCGGCTGCCAAAGATCTTTCCAAGGAGGCACGGCTTTCCCTCCTGGCTCTTCGGGCGTGGGAGCTGTCGCCAGAGCCGCGGCCCTACCGGAAAATGCTTCGCAGGCTGGCGGGCGGCGCCACGTGGGCGCCGGTGGCGCCGAGGCTGATGGCCGCCGGAAAGCCCGCAGCCTCACGGGCTGTGGGGCCACGCGAGTGGCTGCCAAAGAGCTTTCCAACGAGGCACGGCTTTCCCTCATGGCTCTTCGGGCGTGGGAGATGTCGCCAGAGCCGCGGCCCTACCGGAAAATGCTTCGCAGGCTGGCGTGGCGGCGCCACGTGGGCGCCGGTGTCGCCGAGGCTGACGGCCGCTGGAAAGCCCGCAGCCCCACGGGCTGTGGGGCCACGCGAGCGGCTGCCAAAGAGTTTTCCAACGAGGCACGGCTTTCCCTCCTGGCTCTTCGGGTGTGGGAGCTGTCGCCAGAGCCGCGGCCCTACCGGAAAATGCTTCGCAGGCCGGTGCGGGGGCGCCACGTGGTCACAGGTGTCGCCGAGGCTGCCGGCTGCCGGAAAGCCCGCAGCCCCACTTACTGTGAGGCCACGCTAACGGCTGCCAAAGAGCTTTCCAACGAGGCACGGCTTTCCCTCCTGGCTCTTCGGGCGTGGGAGCTGTCGCCAGAGCCGCGGCCCTACCGGAAAATGCTTCGCAGGCTGGCGTGGCGGTGCCACGTGGGCACCGGTGTCGCCGAGGCTGATGGCCGCCGGAAAGCCCGCAGCCCCACGGGCTGTGGGGCCACGCGAGCGGCTGCCAAAGAGCTTTCCAACGAGGCATGGCTTTCCCTCCTGGCTCTTCGGGCGTGGGAGCTGTCGCCAGAGCCGCGGCCCTACCGGAAAATGCTTCGCAGGCTGGCGCGGCGGCGCCACGTGTTCGTCGGTGTCGCCGAGGCTGACGGCCGCTGGAAAGCCTGCAGCCCCACGGGCTGTGGGGCCACGCGAGCGGCTGCCAAAGAGCTTTCCAACGAGGCAAGGCTTTCCCTCCTGGCTCTTCGGGCGTGGGAGCTGTCGCCAGAGCTGCGGCCCTACCGGAAAATGCTTCGCAGGCTGGCGTGGTGGCGCCACGTGGGCGCCGGTGTCGCTGAGGCTGACGGCCGCCGGAAAGCCCGCAGCCACACGGGCTGTGGGGCCACGCGAGCGGCTGCCAAAGAGCTTTCCAAGGAGGCATGGCTTTCCCTCCTGGCTCTTCGGGCGTGGGAGCTGTCGCCAGAGCCACGGCCCTACCGGAAAATGCTTCGCAGGCCGGTGCGGGGGCGCCACGTGGTCACAGGTGTCGCCGAGGCTGCCGGCTGCCGGAAAGCCCGCAGCCCCACGGGCTGTGAGGCCACGCTAACGGCTGCCAAAGAGCTTTCCAACGAGGCACGGCTTTCCCTCCTGGCTCTTCGGGCGTGGGAGCTGTCGCCAGAGCCGCGGCCCTACCGGAAAATGCTTCGCAGGCTGGCGCGGGGCGCCACGTCGGCGCCGGTGTCACCGAGGCTGACGGCGCCGGAAAGCCCGCAGCCCCACGGGCTGTGGGGCCACGCGAGCGGCTGCCAAAGAGCTTTCCAATTAGGCATGGCTTTCCCTCCTGGCTCTTCGGGCGTGGGAGCTGTCGCCAGAGCCGCGGCCCTACCGGAAAATGCTTCGCAGGCTGGCACGGCCGCGCCACGTGGTCGCAGGTGTCGCCGAGGCTGACGGCCGCCGGAAAGCCCGCAGCCCCACGGGCTGTGGGGCCACGCGAACGGCTGCCAAAGAGCTTTCCAACGAGGCACGGCTTTCCCTCCTGGCTCTTCGGACGTGGGAGATGTCACCAGAGCCGCGGCCCTACCGGAAAATGCTTCGCAGGCTGGCGTGGCGGCGCCACGTGGGCGCCGGTGTCGCCGAGGCTGACGTCCGCTGGAAAGCCCGCAGCCCCACGGGCTGTGGGGCCACCTGAGCGGCTGCCAAAGAGCTTTCCAACGAGGCACGGCTTTCCCTCCTGGCTCTTCGGGCGTGGGAGCTGTCGCCAGAGCCGCGGCCCTACCGGAAAATGCTTCGCAGGCTGGTGCGGGGGCGCCACGTGGTCACAGGTGTCGCCGAGGCTGCCGGCTGCCGGAAAGCCCGCAGCCCCACTTACTGTGGGGCCACGCTAACGGCTGCCAAAGAGCTTTCCAAGGAGGCACGGCTTTCCCTCCTGGCTCTTCGGGCGTGGGAGCTGTCGCCAGAGCCACGGCCCTACCGGAAAATGCTTCGCAGGCTGGCGTGGCGGCGCCAAGTGGGCACCTGTGTCGCCGAGGCTGACGGCCGCTTGAAAGCCCGCAGCCCCACGGGCTGTGGGGCCACGCGAGCGGCTGCCAAAGAGCTTTCCAACGAGGCACGGCTTTCCCTCCTGGCTCTTCGGGCGTGGGAGCTGTCGCCAGAGCCGCGGCCCTAACGGAAAATGCTTCGCAGGCTGGCGCGGCGGCGCCACGTGGGCACAGTTGTCGCCGAGGCTGACGGCCACCGGAACGCCCGCAGCCCCACGGGCTGTGGGGCCACGCGAGCGGCTGCCAAAGATCTTTCCAAGGAGGCACGGCTTTCCCTCCTGGCTCTTCGGGCGTGGGAGCTGTCGCCAGAGCCGCGGCCCTACCGGAAAATGCTTCGCAGGCTGGCGGGCGGCGCCACGTGGGCGCCGGTGGCGCCGAGGCTGATGGCCGCCGGAAAGCCCGCAGCCTCACGGGCTGTGGGGCCACGCGAGTGGCTGCCAAAGAGCTTTCCAACGAGGCACGGCTTTCCCTCATGGCTCTTCGGGCGTGGGAGATGTCGCCAGAGCCGCGGCCCTACCGGAAAATGCTTCGCAGGCTGGCGTGGCGGCGCCACGTGGGCGCCGGTGTCGCCGAGGCTGACGGCCGCTGGAAAGCCCGCAGCCCCACGGGCTGTGGGGCCACGCGAGCGGCTGCCAAAGAGTTTTCCAACGAGGCACGGCTTTCCCTCCTGGCTCTTCGGGTGTGGGAGCTGTCGCCAGAGCCGCGGCCCTACCGGAAAATGCTTCGCAGGATGGCGTGGCGGCGCCACGTGGTCACAGGTGTCGCCGAGGCTGCCGGCTGCCGGAAAGCCCGCAGCCCCACTTACTGTGGGGCCACGCTAACGGCTGCCAAAGAGCTTTCCAACGAGGCACGGCTTTCCCTCCTGGCTCTTCGGGCGTGGGAGCTGTCGCCAGAGCCGCGGCCCTACCGGAAAATGCTTCGCAGGCTGGCGCGGGGGCGCCACGTCGGCGCCGGTGTCACCGAGGCTGACGGCGCCGGAAAGCCCGCAGCCCCACGGGCTGTGGGGCCACGCGAGCGGCTGCCAAAGAGCTTTCCAATTAGGCATGGCTTTCCCTCCTGGCTCTTCGGGCGTGGGAGCTGTCGCCAGAGCCGCGGCCCTACCGGAAAATGCTTCGCAGGCTGGCGCGGCGGCGCCACGTGGGCACAGGTGTCGCCGAGGCTGACGGCCGCTGGAAAGCCCGCAGCCCCACGGGCTGTGGGGCCACGCGAGCGGCTGCCAAAGATCTTTCCAAGGAGGCACGGCTTTCCCTCCTGGCTCTTCGGGCGTGGGAGCTGTCGCCAGAGCCGCGGCCCTACCGGAAAATGCTTCGCAGGCTGGCGTGGCGGTGCCACGTGGGCGCCGGTGGCGCCGAGGCTGATGGCCGCCGGAAAGCCCGCAGCCCCACGGGCTGTGGGGCCACGCGAGCGGCTGCCAAAGAGCTTTCCAACGAGGCATGGCTTTCCCTCCTGGCTCTTCGGGCGTGGGAGCTGTCGCCAGAGCCGCGGCCCTACCGGAAAATGCTTCGCAGGCTGGCGCGGCGGCGCCACGTGTTCGTCGGTGTCGCCGAGGCTGACGGCCGCTGGAAAGCCTGCAGCCCCACGGGCTGTGGGGCCACGCGAGCGGCTGCCAAAGAGCTTTCCAACGAGGCACGGCTTTCCCTCCTGGCTCTTCGGGCGTGGGAGCTGTCGCCAGAGCTGCGGCCCTACCGGAAAATGCTTCGCAGGCTGGCGTGGTGGCGCCACGTGGGCGCCGGTGTCGCTGAGGCTGACGGCCGCCGGAAAGCCCGCAGCCACACGGGCTGTGGGGCCACGCGAGCGGCTGCCAAAGAGCTTTCCAAGGAGGCATGGCTTTCCCTCCTGGCTCTTCGGGCGTGGGAGCTGTCGCCAGAGCCACGGCCCTACCGGAAAATGCTTCGCAGGCCGGTGCGGGGGCGCCACGTGGTCACAGGTGTCGCCGAGGCTGCCGGCTGCCGGAAAGCCCGCAGCCCCACTTACTGTGAGGCCACGCTAACGGCTGCCAAAGAGCTTTCCAACGAGGCACGGCTTTCCCTCCTGGCTCTTCGGGCGTGGGAGCTGTCGCCAGAGCCGCGGCCCTACCGGAAAATGCTTCGCAGGCTGGCGCGGGGGCGCCACGTCGGCGCCGGTGTCACCGAGGCTGACGGCGCCGGAAAGCCCGCAGCCCCACGGGCTGTGGGGCCACGCGAGCGGCTGCCAAAGAGCTTTCCAATTAGGCATGGCTTTCCCTCCTGGCTCTTCGGGCGTGGGAGCTGTCGCCAGAGCCGCGGCCCTACCGGAAAATGCTTCGCAGGCTGGCGCGGCGGCGCCACGTGGGCACAGGTGTCGCCGAGGCTGACGGCCGCTGGAAAGCCCGCAGCCCCACGGGCTGTGGGGCCACGCGAGCGGCTGCCAAAGATCTTTCCAAGGAGGCACGGCTTTCCCTCCTGGCTCTTCGGGCGTGGGAGCTGTCGCCAGAGCCACGGCCCTACCGGAAAATGCTTTGCAGGCTGGCCTGGCGGCGCCACATGGGCACCGGTGTCGCCGAGGCTGTCGGCCGCCGGAAAGCCCGCAGCCCCACGGGCTGTGGGGCCACGCGAGCGGCTGCCAAAGAGCTTTCCAACGAGTCACGGCTTTCCCTCCTGGCTCTTCGGGCATGGGAGCTGTTGCCAGAGCCGCGGCCCTACCGGAAAATGCTTCGCAGGCTGGCGAGGCGGCGCCACGTCGGCGCCGGTGGCGCCAAGGCTGTCGGCCGCCGGAAAGCCCGCAGCCCCACGGGCTGTGGGGCCACGCGAGCGGCTGCCAAAGAGCTTTCCAACGAGGCACGGCTTTCCCTCCTGGCTCTTCGGGCGTGGGAGCTGTCGCCAGAGCTGCGGCCCTACCGGAAAATGCTTCGCAGGCTGGTGCAGCGGCGACACGTGGGCTCCGGTGTCGCCGAGGCTGACGGCCGCCGGAAAGTCCGCAGCCCCACGGGCTGTGGGGCCACGCTAACGGCTGCCAAGGAGCTTTCCAACGAGGCACGGCTTTCCGTCCTGGCTCTTCGGGCGTGGGAGCTGTCGCCAGAGCCGCGGCCCTACAGGAAAATGCTTCGCAGGCTGGCGTGGCGGCGCCAAGTGGGCACCTGTGTCGCCGAGGCTGACAGCCGCTGGAAAGCCCGCAGCCCCACGGGCTGTGGGGCCACGCGAGCGGCTGCCAAAGAGCTTTCCAAGGAGGCAAGGCTTTCCCTCCTGGCTCTTCGGGCGTGGGAGCTGTCGCCAGAGCCGCGGCCCTACCGGAATATGCTTCGCAGGCTGGCCTGGCGGTGCCACGTGGGCGCCGGTGTCGCCGAGGCTGACGGCCGCTGGAAAGCCCGCAGCCCCACGGGCTGTGGGTCCACGCGAGCAGCTGCCAAAGAGCTTTCCAAGCAGGCACGGCTTTCCCTCCTGGCTCTTCGGGCGTGGGAGCTGTCGCCAAAGCCGCGGCCCTACCAGAAAATGCTTCGCAGGCTAGTGCGGGGGCGCCACGTGGGCACCTGTGTCGCCGAGGCTGACGGCCGCTGGAAAGCCCGCAGCCCCACTTGCTGTTGGGCCACGCAAACGGCTGCCAAAGAGCTTTCCAACGAGGCACGGCTTTCCCTCGTGGCTCTTCGGGCGTGGGAGCTGTCGCCAGAGCCGCGGTCCTACCAGAAAATGCTTCGCAGGCTGATGTGGCCGCGCCACATGGGCGCCGGTGTCGCCGAGGCTGACGGCTGCTGGAAAGCCCGCAGCCCCACGGGCTGTGGGGCCACGCGAGCGGCTGCCAAAGAGCTTTCCAAGGAGGCACGGCTTTCCCTCCTGGCTCTTCGGGCGTGGGAGTTGTCGCCAGAGCCGCGGCCCTACCGGAAAATGCTTCGCAGGCTGGCGCGGCGGCGCCACGTGGGCACAGGTGTCGCCGAGGCTGACGGCCGCCGGAAAGCCTGCAGCCCCACGGGTTGTGGGGCCACGCGAGCGGCTGCCAAAGAGCTTTCCAACGAGGCACGGCTTTCCCTCCTGGCTCTTCGGGCGTGGGAGCTGTCGCCAGAGCCGCGGCCCTACCGGAAAATGCTTTGCAGGCTGGCGCGGGGGCGCCACGTGGTCGCAGGTGTCGCCGATGCTGACGGCCGCCGGAAAGCCCGCAGTCCCACGGCTGTGGGGCCACGTGAGCGGCTGCCAAAGAGCTTTCCAAGGAGGCACGGCTTTCCGTCCTGGCTCTTCGGGCGTGGGAGCTGTCGCCAGAGCCGCGGCCCTACCGGAAAATGCTTCGCAGGCTGGCGCGGCGGCGCCACGTGTTCGTCGGTGTCGCCGAGGCTGACGGCCGCCGGAAAGCCCGCAGCCCCACGGGCTGTGGGGCCACGCGAGCGGCTGCCAAAGAGCTTTCCAACGAGGCACGGCTTTCCCTCCTGGCTCTTCGGGCGTGGGAGCTGTCGCCAGAGCCGCGGCCCTGCCGGAAAATGCTTCGCAGGCTGGCGCGGCGGCGCCACGTGGGCACAGGTGTCGCCGAGGCTGACGGCCGCCGGAAAGCCCGCAGCCCCACGGGCTGTGGGGCCACGCGAGCGGCTGCCAAAGAGCTTTCCAACGAGGCACGGCTTTCCCTCCTGGCTCTTCGGGCATGGGAGCTGTCGCCAGAGCCGCGGCCCTACCGGAAAATGCTTCGCAGGCTGGTGCGGGGGCGCCACGTGGGCACCGGTGTCGCCGAGGCTGACGGCCGCTGGAAAGCCCGCAGCCCCACTTGCTGTTGGGCCACGCAAACGGCTGCCAAAGAGCTTTCCAACGAGGCACGGCTTTCCCTCCTGGCTCTTCGGGCGTGGGAGCTGTCGCCAGAGCCGCGGCCCTACCGGGAAATGCTTCGCAGGCTGGCGCGGCGGCGGCACGTGGGCGCCGGTGTCGCCGAGGATGATGGCCCCCGGAAAGCCCGCAGCCCCACGGGCTGTGGGGCCACGCGAGCGGCTGCCAAAGAGCTTTCCAAGGAGGCACGGCTTTCCCTCCTGGCTGTTCGGGCGTGGGAGCTCTTGCCTGAGCTGCGGCCCTACCGGAAAATGCTTCGCAGGCTGGCACGGCCGCGCCACGTGTTCATCGGTGTAGCCGAGGGTGATGGCCGTCGGAAAGCCCGCAGCCCCACGGGCTGTGGGGCCACGCGAGCGGCTGCCAAAGAGCTTTCCAACGAGGCACGGCTTTCCCTTCTGGCTCTTCGGACGTGGGAGATGTCACCAGAGCCGCGGCCCTACCGGAAAATGCTTCGCAGGCTGGCGTGGCGGCGCCACGTGGGCGCCGGTGTCGCCGAGGCTGACGGCCGCTGGAAAGCCCGCAGCCCCACGGGCTGTGGGGCCACGCGAGCGGCTGCCAAAGAGCTTTCCAACGAGGCACGGCTTTCCCTCCTGGCTCTTCGGGCGTGGGAGCTGTCGCCAGAGCCGCGGCCCTACCGGAAAATGCTTCGCAGGCTGGCGTGGCGGCGCCACGTGGGCGCCGGTGGCGCCGAGGCTGATGGCCGCCGGAAAGCCCGCAGCCCCACGGGCTGTGGGGCCACACGAGCGGCTGCCAAAGAGCTTTCCAAGGAGGCACAGCTTTCCCTCCTGGCTCTTCGGGCGTGGGAGCTGTCGCCAGAGCCGCGGCCCTACCGGAAAATGCTTCGCAGGCTGGCGTGGCGGCGCCACGTGGTCACAGGTGTCGCCGAGGCTGACGGCCGCTGGAAAGCCCGCAGCCCCACTTGGTGTGGGGCCACGCGAGCGGCTGCCAAAGAGCTTTCCAACGAGGCACGGCTTTCCCTCCTGGCTCTTCGGGTGTGGGAGCTGTCGCCAGAGCCGCGGCCCTACCGGAAAATGGTTCGCAGGCTGGCGCGGCGGCGCCATGTGGGCACCGGTGTCGCCGAGGCTGAGGGCTGCCGGAAAGCCCGCAGCCCCACGGGCTGTGGGGGCCACGCGAGCGGCTGCCAAAGAGCTTTCCAAGGAGGCACGGCTTTCCCTCCTGGCTCTTCGGGCGTGGGAGCTGTCGCCAGAGCCGCGGCCCTACCGGAAAATGCTTCGCAGGCTGGCGCGGCGGCGCCACGTGGGCGCCGGTGTCGCCGAGTCTGACGGCCACCGGAAAGCCTGCAGCCCCACGGGCTGTGGGGCCACGCGAGCGGCTGCGAAAGAGTTTTCCAACGAGGCACGGCTTTTCCTCCTGGCTCTTCGGGCGTGGGAGCTGTCGCCAGAGCCGCGGCCCTACCGGAAAATGCTTCGCAGGCTGGCGCGGCGGCGCCACGTGGACGCCGGTGTCGCCGAGGCTGACGGCCGCCGGAAAGCCCGCAGCCCCACGGGGTGTGGGGCCACGCGAGCGGCTGCCAAAGAGCTTTCCAACGAGGCACGGCTTTCCCTCCTGGCTCTTCGGGCGTGGGAGCTCTCGACTGAGCTGCGGCCCTACCGGAAAATGCTTCGCAGGCTGGCGCAGCGGCGACACGTGGGCGCCGGTGTCGCCGAGGCTGACAGCCGCCGGAAAGCCCGCAGCCACACGGGCTGTGGGGCCACGCGAGCGGCTGCCAAAGAGCTTTCCAACGAGGCACGGCTTTCCCTCCTGGCTCTTCGGGCGTGGGAGCAGTCGCCAGAGCCGCGGCCCTACCGGAAAATGCTTCGCAGGCTGGCGTACCGGCGCCACATGGGCGCCGGTGTCGCCGAGGCTGACGGCCGCCGGAAAGCCCGCAGCCCCACGGGCTGTGGGGCCACGCGAGCGGCTGCCAAAGAGCTTTCCAAGGAGGCACGGCTTTCCCTCCTGGCTCTTCGGGCGTGGGAGCTGTCGCCAGAGCGGCGGCCCTACCGGAAAATGCTTCGCAGGCTGGCGTGGCCGCGCCACATGGGCGCCGGTGTCGCCGAGGCTGACGGCCGCCGGAAAGCCCGCAGCCCCACGGGCTGTGGGGCCACGCGAGCGGCTGCCAAAGAGCTTTCCAAGGAGGCACGGCTTTCCCTCCTGGCTGTTTGGGCGTGGCAGCTGTCGCCAGAGCCGCGGCCCTACCGGAAAATGCTTCGCAGGCTGGCGTGGCGGCGCCACGTGGGCGCCGGAGGCGCCGAGGCTGACGGCCGCCGGAAAGCCCGCAGCCCCACGGGCTGTGGGGCCACGCGAGCGGCTGCCAAAGAGCTTTCCAACGAGGCACGGCTTTCCCTCCTGGCTCTTCGGGCGTGGGAGCTGTCGCCAGAGCCGCGGCCCTACCGGAAAATGCTTCGCAGGCTGGCCTGGCGGCGCCACGTGGGCACCGGTGTTGCCGAGTCTGATGGCCGCTGGAAAGCCCGCAGCCCCACGGGCTGTGGGGCCACGCGAGCGGCTGCCAAAGAGCTTTCCAACGAGGCACGGCTTTCCCTCCTGGCTCTTCGGGCGTGGGAGCTGTCGCCAGAGCCGCGGCCCTACCGGAAAATTCTTCGCAGGCTGGTGCGGGGGCGCCACGTGGTCACAGGTGTCGCCGAGGCTGATGGCCGCTGGAAAGCCCGCAGCCCCACTTGCTGTGGGGCCACGCGAACGGCTGCCAAATAGTTTTCCAAGGAGGCACGGCTTTTCCTCCTGGCTCTTTGGGCGTGGGAGCTGTCGCCAGAGCCGCGGCCCTACCGGAAAATGCTTCGCAAGCTGGCGTGGCGGCGCCACGTGGGCACCGGTGTCGCCAAGGCTGACGGCCGCCGGAAAGTCCGCAGCCCCACGGGCTGTGGGGCCACGCGAGCGGCTGCCAAAGAGCTTTCCAAGGAGGCACGGCTTTCCCTCCTGGCTGTTCCGGCCTGGGAGCTGTCGCCAGAGCCGCGCCCCTACTGGAAAATGCTTCGCAGGCTGGCGCGGCCGGGCCACGTGGGTGCCGGAGGCGCCGAGGCTGACGGCCGCCGGAAAGCCCGCAGCCCCACGGGCTGTGGGGCCACGCGAGCGGCTGCCAAAGAGCTTTCCAAGGAGGCACGGCTTTCCCTCCTGGCTCTTCGGGCGTGGGAGCTGTCGCCAGAGCCGCAGCCCTACCGGAAAATGCTTCGCAGGCTGGCCTGGCGGCGCCACGTGGGCACCGGTGTTGCCGAGTCTGACGGCCGCTGGAAAGCCCGCAGCCCCACGGGCTGTGGGGCCACGCGAGCGGCTGCCAAAGAGCTTTCCAACGAGGCACGGCTTTCCGTCCTGGCTCTTCGGGCATGGGAGCTCTCGCCTGAGCTGCGGCCCTACCGGAAAATGCTTCGCAGGCTGGCGTGGCCGCGTCACATGGGCGCCGGTGTCGCCGAGGCTGACGGCCGCCGGAAAGCCCGCAGCCCCACGGGCTGTGGGGCCACGCGAGCGGCTGCCAAAGAGCTTTCCAACGAGGCACGGCTTTCCCTCCTGGCTCTTCGGGCGTGGGAGCTGTCGCCAGAGCCGCGGCCCTACCGGAAAATTCTTCGCAGGCTGGTGCGGGGGCGCCACGTGGTCACAGGTGTCGCCGAGGCTGATGGCCGCTGGAAAGCCCGCAGCCCCACGGGCTGTGGGGCCACGCGAGCGGCTGCCAAAGAGTTTTCCAAGGAGGCACGGCTTTTCCTCCTGGCTCTTTGGGCGTGGGAGCTGTCGCCAGAGCCGCGGCCCTACCGGAAAATGCTTCGCAGGCTGGCGTGGCCGCGCCACATGGGCGCCGGTGTCGCCGAGGCTGACGGCCGCCGGAAAGACCGCAGCCCCACGGGCTGTGGGGCCACGCGAGCGGCTGCCAAAGACCTTTCCAACGAGGCACGGCTTTTCCTCCTGGCTCTTCGGGCGTGGGAGCTCTCGCCTGAGCTGCGGCCCTACCGGAAAATGCTTCGCAGGCTGGCGCACCGGCGCCACGTGGGCACCGGTGTCGCCGAGGCTGACGGCCGCTGGAAAGCCCGCAGCCCCACGGGCTGTGGGGCCACGCGAGGATCTGCCAAAGAGCTTTCCAACGAGGCACGGCTTTCCCTCCTGGCTCTTCGGGCGTGGGAGCTGTCGCCAGAGCCGCGGCCCTACCGGAAAATGCTTCGCAGGCTGGCGCAGCGGCGACACGTGGGCGCCGGTGTCGCCGAGTCTGACAGCTGCCGGAAAGCCCGCAGCCCCACGCGCTGTGGGGCCAGGCGAGCGGCTGCCAAAGAGCTTTCCAACGAGGCACGGCTTTTCCTCCTGGCTCTTCGGGCGTGGGAGCTCTCGCCTGAGCTGCGGCCCTACCGGAAAATGCTTCGCAGGCTGGCGTGGCGGCGCCACGTGGGCACCGGTGTCGCCGAGGCTGACGGCCGTCGGAAAGCCCGCAGCCCCACGGTCTGTGGGGCCACGCGAGCGTCTGCCAAAGAACTTTCCAACGAGGCACGGCTATCCCTCCTGGCTCTTCGGGCGTGGGAGCTGTCGCCAGAGCCGCGGCCCTACCGGAAAATGCTTCGCAGGCTTGCCTGGCGGCGCCACGTGGGCACCGGTGTCGCCGAGTCTGACGGCCGCCAGTAAGCCCGCAGCCCCACGGGCTGTGGGGCCACGTGAGGGGCTGCCAAAGAGCTTTCCAAGGAGGCACGGCTTTCCCTCCTGGCTCTTCGGGCGTGGGAGCTGTCGCCAGAGCCGCGGCCCTACCGGAAAATGCTTCGCAGGCTGGCGTGGCGGCGACACGTGGGCGCCGGTGTCGCCGAGGCTGACAGCCGCCGGAAAGCCCGCAGCCCCACGGGCTGTGGGGCCACGCGAGCGGCTGCCAAAGAGCTTTCCAAGGAGGCACGGCTTTCCCTCCTGGCTCTTCGGGCGTGGGAGCTGTCGCCAGAGCCGCGGCCCTACCGGAAAATGCTTCGCAGGCTGGCGCAGCGGCGCCAAGTGGGCCCCGGTGTCGCCGAGGCTGACGGCCGCTGGAAAGCCCGCAGCCCCACGGGCTGTGGGGCCACGCGAGCGGCTGCCAAAGAGCTTTCCAAGGAGGCACGGCTTTCCCTCCTGGCTCTTCGGGCGTGGGAGCTGTCGCCAGAGCCGCGGCCCTACCGGAAAATGCTTCGCAGGCTGGCGCAGCGGCGCCACGTGGGCGCCGGTGTCACCGAGGCTGACGGCCGCCGTAAAGCCCGCAGCCCCACGGGCTGTGGGGCCACGCGAGCAGCTGCCAAAGAGCTTTCCAAGGAGGCACGGCTTTCCCTCTTGGTTCTTCGGGCGTGGGAGCTGTCGCCAGAGACGCGGCCCTACCGGAAAATGCTTCGCAGGCTGGCCTGGCGGCGCCACGTGGGCACCGGTGTTGCCGAGTCTGACGGCCGCTGGAAAGCCCGCAGCCCCACTTGGTGTGGGGCCACGCGAGCGGCTGCCAAAGAGCTTTCCAACGAGGCACGGCTTTCCCTCCTGGCTCTTCGGGCGTGGGAGCTGTCGCCAGAGCCGCGGCCCTACCGGAAAATGCTTCGCAGGCTGGTGCGGGAGCGCCACGTGGTCACAGGTGTCGCCGAGGCTGATGGCCGCTGGAAAGCCCGCAGCCTCACTTGCTGTGGGGCCACGCGACCGGCTGCCAAAGAGCTTTCCAACGAGGCACGGCTTTCCCTCCTGGCTCTTCGGGCATGGGAGCTGTCGCCAGAGCCGCGGCCCTACCGGAAAATGCTTCGCAGGCTGGCGTGGCCGCGTCACATGGGCGCCGGTGTCGCCGAGGCTGACGGCCGCCGGAAAGCCCGCAGCCCCACGGGCTGTGGGGCCACGCGAGCGGCTGCCAAAGAGCTTTCCAAGGAGGCACGGCTTTCCCTCCTGGCTCTTCGGGCGTGGGAGCTGTCGCCAGAGCCGCGGCCCTACCGGAAAATGCTTCGCAGGCTGGTGCGGGGGCGCCACATGGGCGCCGGAGGCGCCGAGGCTGACGGCCGCCGGAAAGCCCGCAGTCCCACGGGCTGTGGGGCCACGCGAGCGGCTGCCAAAGACCTTTCCAACGAGGCACGGCTTTCCCTCCTGGCTCTTCGGGCGTGGGAGCTGTCGCCAGAGCCGCGGCCCTACCGGAAAATGCTTCGCAGGCTTGCCTGGTGGCGCCACGTGGGCACCGGTGTCGCCGAGTCTGACAGCCGCTGGAAAGCCCGCAGCCCCACGGGCTGTGGGGCCACGCGAGCGGCTGCCAAAGAGCTTTCCAACGAGGCACGGCTTTCCCTCCTGGCTCTTCGGGCGTGGGAGCTGTCGCCAGAGCCGCGGCCCTACCGGAAAATGCTTCGCAGGCTGGCGCAGCGGCGACACGTGGACGCCGGAGGCGCCGAGGCTGACGGCCGCCGGAAAGCCCGCAGCCCCACGGGCTGTGGGGCCACGCGAGCAGCTGCCAAAGAGCTTTCCAAGGAGGCACGGCTTTCCCTCCTGGCTCTTCGGGCGTGGGAGCTGTCGCCAGAGCCGCGGCCCTGCCGGAAAATGCTTCGCAGGCTGGCACGGCCGCGCCACGTGGGCGCCGGAGGCGCCGAGGCTGACGGCCGCCGGAAAGCCCGCAGCCCCACGGGCTGTGGGGCCACGCGGGCGGCTGCCAAAGAGCTTTCCAAGGAGGCACGGCTTTCCCTCTTGGTTCTTCGGGCGTGGGAGCTGTCGCCAGAGCCGCGGCCCTACCGGAAAATGCTTCGCAGGCTGGCGTGGCGGCGCCACGTGGGGGCCGCTGTCGCCGAGTCTGACGGCCGCCGGAAAGCCCGCAGCCCCACGGGCTGTGGGGCCACGCGAGCAGCTGCCAAAGAGCTTTCCAAGGAGGCACGGCTTTCCCTCCTGGCTGTATGGGTGTGGCAGCTGTCGCCAGAGCCGCGGCCCTACCGGAAAATGCTTCGCAGGCTGGTGCGGGGGCGCCACGTGGTCAAAGGTGTCGCCGAGGCTGATGGCCGCTGGAAAGCCCGCAGCCCCACTTGCTGTGGGGCCACGCGAATGGCTGCCAAAGAGTTTTCCAAGGAGGCACGGCTTTTCCTCCTGGCTCTTTGGGTGTGGGAGCTGTCGCCAGAGCCGCGGCCCTACCGGAAAATGCTTCGCAGGCTGGCGTGGCGGCGCCACGTGGGCACCGGTGTCGCCGAGTCTGACGGCCGCCGGAAAGCCCGCAGCCCCACGGGCTGTGGGGCCACGCGAGCGGCTGCCAAAGAGCTTTCCAAGGAGGCACGGCTTTCCCTCCTGGCTGTATGGGTGTGGCAGCTGTCGCCAGAGCCGCGGCCCTACTGGAAAATGCTTCGCAGGCTGGCGTGGCGGCGCCACGTGGGCGCCGTTGTCTCCGAGGCTGACGGCCGCTGGAAAGCCCGCAGCCCCACGGGCTGTGGGGCCACGCGAGCGGCTGCCAAAGAGCTTTCCAAGGAGGCACGGCTTTCCCTCCTGGCTCTTCGGGCGTGGGAGCTGTCGCCAGAGCCGCAGCCCTACCGGAAAATGCTTCGCAGGCTGGCCTGGCGGCGCCACGTGGGCACCGGTGTTGCCGAGTCTGACGGCCGCTGGAAAGCCCGCAGCCCCACGGGCTGTGGGGCCACGCGAGCGGCTGCCAAAGAGCTTTCCAAGGAGGCACGGCTTTCCCTCCTGGCTCTTCGGGCGTGGGAGCTGTCGCCAGAGCCGCGGCCCTACCGGAAAATGCTTCGCAGGCTGGCGTGGTGGCGCCACGTGGGCGCCGTTGTCGCCGAGGCTGACGGCCGCTGGATAGCCTGCAGCCCCACGGGCTGTGGGGCCACGCGAGCGGCTGCCAAAGAGCTTTCCAAGGAGGCACGGCTTTCCCTCCTGGCTCTTCGGGCGTGGGAGCTGTCGCCAGAGCCGTAGCCCTACCGGAAAATTCTTCGCAGGCTGGTGCGGGGGCGCCACGTGGTCACAGGTGTCGCCGAGGCTGATGGCCGCTGGAAAGCCCGCAGCCCCACTTGCTGTGGGGCCACGCGAATGGCTGCCAAAGAGTTTTCCAAGGAGGCACGGCTTTTCCTCCTGGCTCTTTGGGCGTGGGAGCTGTCGCCAGAGCCGCGGCCCTACCGGAAAATGCTTCGCAGGCTTGCCTGGCGGCGCCACGTGGGCACCGGTGTCGCCAAGTCTGACGGCCGCTGGAAAGCCCGCAGCGCACCGGGCTGTGGGGCCACGCGAGCGGCTGCCAAAGAGCTTTCCAACGAGGCACGGCTTTCCCTCCTGGCTCTTCGGGCGTGGGAGCTCTCGCCTGAGCTGCGGCCCTACCGGAAAATGCTTCGCAGGCTGGCACGGCCGCGCCACGTGGGCGCCGGAGGCGCCGAGGCTGACGGCCGCCGGAAAGCCCGCAGCCCCACGGGCTGTGGGGCCACGCGAGCGGCTGCCAAAGAGCTTTCCAACGAGGCACGGCTTTCCCTCTTGTTTCTTCGGGCGTGGGAGCTGTCGCCAGAGCCGCGGCCCTACCGGAAAATGCTTCGCAGGCTGGCCTGGCGGCGCCACGTGGGCACCGGTGTCGCCGAGTCTGACGGCCGCTGGAAAGCCCGCAGCCCCACGGGCTGTGGGGCCACGCGAGCGGCTGCCAAAGAGCTTTCCAAGGAGGCACGGCTTTCCCTCTTGGTTCTTCGGGCGTGGGAGCTGTCGCCAGAGCCGCGGCCCTACCGGAAAATGCTTCGCAGGCTGGTGCGGGGGCGCCACGTGGTCAAAGGTGTCGCCGAGGCTGATGGCCGCTGGAAAGCCCGCAGCCCCACGGGCTGTGGTGCCACGCGAATGGCTACCAAAGAGTTTTCCAAGGAGGCACGGCTTTTCCTCCTGGCTCTTTGGGTGTGGGAGCTGTCGCCAGAGCCGCAGCCCTACCGGAAAATGCTTCGCAGGCTGGCGTGGCGGCGCCACGTGGGCACCGGTGTCGCCGAGGCTGACGGCCGCCGGAACGCCCGCAGCCCCACGGGCTGTGGGGCCACGCGAGCGGCTGCCAAAGAGCTTTCCAAGGAGGCACGGCTTTCCCTCTTGGTTCTTCGGGCGTGGGAGCTGTCGCCAGAGCCGCAGCCCTACCGGAAAATGCTTCGCAGGCTGGCCTGGCGGCGCCACGTGGGCACCGGTGTTGCCGAGTCTGACGGCCGCTGGAAAGCCCGCAGCCCCACGGGCTGTGGGGCCACGCGAGCGGCTGCCAAAGAGCTTTCCAAGGAGGCATGGCTTTCCCTCCTGGCTCTTCGGGCGTGGGAGCTCTCGCCTGAGCTGCGGCCCTACCGGAAAATGCTTCGCAGGCTGGCGTGGCGGCGCCACGTGGGCACCGGTGTCGCCGAGGCTGACGGCCGCTGGAAAGCCCGCAGCCCCACGGGCTGTGGGGCCACGCAAGCGGCTGCCAAAGAGCTTTCCAACGAGGCATGGCTTTCCCTCCTGGCTCTTCGGGCGTGGGAGCTCTCGCCAGAGCCGCGGCCCTACCGGAAAATTCTTCGCAGGCTGGTGCGGGGGCGCCACGTGGTCACAGGTGTCGCCGAGGCTGATGGCCGCTGGAAAGCCCGCAGCCCCACTTGCTGTGGGGCCACGCGAATGGCTGCCAAAGAGTTTTCCAAGGAGGCACGGCTTTTCCTCCTGGCTCTTTGGGCGTGGGAGCTGTCGCCAGAGCCGCGGCCCTACCGGAAAATGCTTCGCAGGCTTGCCTGGCGGCGCCACGTGGGCACCGGTGTCGCCGAGTCTGACGGCCGCTGGAAAACCCGCAGCGCACCGGGCTGTGGGGCCACGCGAGCGGCTGCCAAAGAGCTTTCCAACGAGGCACGGCTTTCCCTCCTGGCTCTTCGGGCGTGGGAGCTCTCGCCTGAGCTGCGGCCCTACCGGAAAATGCTTCGCAGGCTGGCGTGGCGGCGCCACGTGGGCACCGGTGTCGCCGAGGCTGACGGTCGCCGGAAAGCCCGCAGCCCCACGGGCTGTGGGGCCACGCGAGCGGCTGCCAAAGAGCTTTCCAAGGAGGCACGGCTTTCCCTCCTGGCTCTTCCGGCGTGGGAGCTGTCGCCAGAGCCGCGGCCCTACCGGAAAATGCTTCGCAGGCTGGCGTGGCCGTGCCACGTGGGCGCCGGAGGCGCCGAGGCTGACAGCCGCCGGAAAGCCCGCAGCCCCACGGGCTGTGGGGCCACGCGAGCGGCTGCCAAAGAGCTTTCCAAGGAGGCACGGCTTTCCCTCGTGGCTCTTCGGGCGTGGGAGCTGTCGCCAGAGCCGCGGCCCTACCGGAAAATGCTTCGCAGGCTGGCGCGGCGGTGCCACATGGGCGCCGGTGCCGCCGAGGCTGACGGCCGCCGGAAAGCCCGCAGCCCCACGGGCTGTGGGGCCACGTGAGCGGCTGCCAAAGAGCTTTCCAAGGAGGCACGGCTTTCCCTCCTGGCTCTTCGGGCGTGGGAGCTGTCGCCACAGCCGCGGCCCTACCGGAAAATGCTTCGCAGGCTGGCGCAGCGGCGCCACGTGGGCGCCGTTGTCGCCGAGGCTGACGGCCGCTGGAAAGCCTGCAGCCCCACGGGCTGTGGGGCCACGCGAGCGGCTGCCAAAGAGCTTTCCAAGGAGGCACGGCTTTCCCTCCTGGCTCTTCGGGCGTGGGAGCTCTCGCCTGAGCTGCGGCCCTACCGGAAAATGCTTCGCAGGCTGGCGCACCGGCGCCACGTGGGCACCGGTGTCGCCGAGGCTGACGGCCGCTGGAAAGCCCGCAGCCCCACGGGCTGTGGGGCCACGCAAGCGGCTGCCAAAGAGCTTTCCAAGGAGGCACGGCTTTCCCTCCTGGCTCTTCGGGCGTGGGAGCTCTCGCCAGAGCCGCGGCCCTACCGGAAAATTCTTCGCAGGCTGGTGCGGGGGCGCCACGTGGTCACAGGTGTCGCCGAGGCTGATGGCCGCTGGAAAGCCCGCAGCCCCACTTGCTGTGGGGCCACGCGAATGGCTGCCAAAGAGTTTTCCAAGGAGGCACGGCTTTTCCTCCTGGCTCTTTGGGCGTGGGAGCTGTCGCCAGAGCCGCGGCCCTACCGGAAAATGCTTCGCAGGCTTGCCTGGCGGCGCCACGTGGGCACCGGTGTCGCCGAGTCTGACGGCCGCTGGAAAGCCCGCAGCGCACCGGGCTGTGGGGCCACGCGAGCGGCTGCCAAAGAGCTTTCCAAGGAGGCACGGCTTTCCCTCTTGGTTCTTCGGGCGTGGGAGCTGTCGCCAGAGCCGCAGCCCTACCGGAAAATGCTTCGCAGGCTGGCCTGGCGGCGCCACGTGGGCACCGGTGTTGCCGAGTCTGACGGCCGCTGGAAAGCCCGCAGCCCCACGGGCTGTGGGGCCACGCGAGCGGCTGCCAAAGAGCTTTCCAAGGAGGCATGGCTTTCCCTCCTGGCTCTTCGGGCGTGGGAGCTCTCGCCTGAGCTGCGGCCCTACCGGAAAATGCTTCGCAGGCTGGCGTGGCGGCGCCACGTGGGCACCGGTGTCGCCGAGGCTGACGGCCGCTGGAAAGCCCGCAGCCCCACGGGCTGTGGGGCCACGCAAGCGGCTGCCAAAGAGCTTTCCAACGAGGCACGGCTTTCCCTCCTGGCTCTTCGGGCGTGGGAGCTCTCGCCAGAGCCGCGGCCCTACCGGAAAATTCTTCGCAGGCTGGTGCGGGGGCGCCACGTGGTCACAGGTGTCGCCGAGGCTGATGGCCGCTGGAAAGCCCGCAGCCCCACTTGCTGTGGGGCCACGCGAATGGCTGCCAAAGAGTTTTCCAAGGAGGCACGGCTTTTCCTCCTGGCTCTTTGGGCGTGGGAGCTGTCGCCAGAGCCGCGGCCCTACCGGAAAATGCTTCGCAGGCTTGCCTGGCGGCGCCACGTGGGCACCGGTGTCGCCGAGTCTGACGGCCGCTGGAAAGCCCGCAGCGCACCGGGCTGTGGGGCCACGCGAGCGGCTGCCAAAGAGCTTTCCAACGAGGCACGGCTTTCCCTCCTGGCTCTTCGGGCGTGGGAGCTCTCGCCTGAGCTGCGGCCCTACCGGAAAATGCTTCGCAGGCTGGCCTGGCGGCGACACGTGGGCACCGGTGTCGCCGAGGCTGACGGTCGCCGGAAAGCCCGCAGCCCCACGGGCTGTGGGGCCACGCGAGCGGCTGCCAAAGAGCTTTCCAAGGAGGCACGGCTTTCCCTCCTGGCTCTTCCGGCGTGGGAGCTGTCGCCAGAGCCGCGGCCCTACCGGAAAATGCTTCGCAGGCTGGCGTGGCCGTGCCACGTGGGCGCCGGAGGCGCCGAGGCTGACAGCCGCCGGAAAGCCCGCAGCCCCACGGGCTGTGGGGCCACGCGAGCGGCTGCCAAAGAGCTTTCCAAGGAGGCACGGCTTTCCCTCGTGGCTCTTCGGGCGTGGGAGCTGTCGCCAGAGCCGCGGCCCTACCGGAAAATGCTTCGCAGGCTGGCGCGGCGGTGCCACATGGGCGCCGGTGCCGCCGAGGCTGACGGCCGCCGGAAAGCCCGCAGCCCCACGGGCTGTGGGGCCACGTGAGCGGCTGCCAAAGAGCTTTCCAAGGAGGCACGGCTTTCCCTCCTGGCTCTTCGGGCGTGGGAGCTGTCGCCACAGCCGCGGCCCTACCGGAAAATGCTTCGCAGGCTGGCGCAGCGGCGCCACGTGGGCGCCGTTGTCGCCGAGGCTGACGGCCGCTGGAAAGCCCGCAGCCCCACGGGCTGTGGGGCCACGCGAGCGGCTGCCAAAGAGCTTTCCAAGGAGGCACGGCTTTCCCTCCTGGCTCTTCGGGCGTGGGAGCTGTCGCCAGAGCCGCAGCCCTACCGGAAAATGCTTCGCAGGCTGGCCTGGCGGCGCCACGTGGGCACCGGTGTTGCCGAGTCTGACGGCCGCTGGAAAGCCCGCAGCCCCACGGGCTGTGGGGCCACGCGAGCGGCTGCCAAAGAGCTTTGCAAGGAGGCATGGCTTTCCCTCCTTGCTCTTCGGGCGTGGGAGCTCTCGCCTGAGCTGCGGCCCTACCGGAAAATGCTTCGCAGGCTGGCGTGGCGGCGCCACGTGGGCACCGGTGTCGCCGAGGCTGACGGCCGCTGGAAAGCCCGCAGCCCCACGGGCTGTGGGGCCACGCAAGCGGCTGCCAAAGAGCTTTCCAACGAGGCACGGCTTTCCCTCCTGGCTCTTCGGGCGTGGGAGCTCTCGCCAGAGCCGCGGCCCTACCGGAAAATTCTTCGCAGGCTGGTGCGGGGGCGCCACGTGGTCACAGGTGTCGCCGAGGCTGATGGCTGCTGGAAAGCCCGCAGCCCCACTTGCTGTGGGGCCACGCGAATGGCTGCCAAAGAGTTTTCCAAGGAGGCACGGCTTTTCCTCCTGGCTCTTTGGGCGTGGGAGCTGTCGCCAGAGCCGCGGCCCTATCGGAAAATGCTTCGCAGGCTTGCCTGGCGGCGCCACGTGGGCACCGGTGTCGCCGAGTCTGACGGCCGCTGGAAAGCCCGCAGCGCACCGGGCTGTGGGGCCACGCGAGCGGCTGCCAAAGAGCTTTCCAACGAGGCACGGCTTTCCCTCCTGGCTCTTCGGGCGTGGGAGCTCTCGCCTGAGCTGCGGCCCTACCGGAAAATGCTTCGCAGGCTGGCGTGGCGGCGCCACGTGGGCACCGGTGTCGCCGAGGCTGACGGTCGCCGGAAAGCCCGCAGCCCCACGGGCTGTGCGGCCACGCGAGCGGCTGCCAAAGAGCTTTCCAAGGAGGCACGGCTTTCCCTCCTGGCTCTTCCGGCGTGGGAGCTGTCGCCAGAGCCGCGGCCCTACCGGAAAATGCTTCGCAGGCTGGCGTGGCCGTGCCACGTGGGCGCTGGAGGCGCCGAGGCTGACAGCCGCCGGAAAGCCCGCAGCCCCACGGGCTGTGGGGCCACGCGAGCGGCTGCCAAAGAGCTTTCCAAGGAGGCACGGCTTTCCCTCGTGGCTCTTCGGGCGTGGGAGCTGTCGCCAGAGCCGCGGTCCTACCGGAAAATGCTTCGCAGGCTGGCGCGGCGGTGCCACATGGGCGCCGGAGGCGCCGAGGCTGACGGCCGCCGGAAAGCCCGCAGCCCCACGGGCTGTGGGGCCACGTGAGCGGCTGCCAAAGAGCTTTCCAAGGAGGCACGGCTTTCCCTCCTGGCTCTTCGGGCGTGGGAGCTGTCGCCACAGCCGCGGCCCTACCGGAAAATGCTTCGCAGGCTGGCGCAGCGGCGCCACGTGGGCGCCGTTGTCGCCGAGGCTGACGGCCGCTGGAAAGCCTGCAGCCCCACGGGCTGTGGGGCCACGCGAGCGGCTGCCAAAGAGCTTTCCAAGGAGGCACGGCTTTCCCTCCTGGCTCTTCGGGCGTGGGAGCTGTCGCCAGAGCCGCAGCCCTACCGGAAAATGCTTCGTAGGCTGGTGCGGGGGCGCCACGTGGGCACCGGTGTCGCCGAGTCTGACGGCCGCCGGAAAGCCCGCAGCCCCACGGGCTGTGGTGCCACGCGAGCGGCTGCGAAAGAGTTTTCCAACGAGGCACGGCTTTTCCTCCTGGCTCTTCGGGCGCGCGAGCTGTCGCCAGAGCCGCGGCCCTACCGGAAAATGCTTCGCAGGCTGGCGTGGCCGCGCCACATGGGCGCCGGTGTCGCCGAGGCTGACGGCCGCCGGAAAGACCGCAGCCCCACGGGCTGTGGGGCCACGCGAGCGGCTGCCAAAGAGCTTTCCAAGGAGGCACGGCTTTCCCTCCTGGCTCTTCGGGCGTGGGAGCTCTCGCCTGAGCTGCGGCCCTACCGGAAAAAGGTTCGCAGGCTGGCCTGGCGGCGCCACATGGACACCGGTGTCGCCGAGGCTGACGGCCGCTGGAAAGCCCGCAGCCCCACGGGCTGTGGGGCCACGCGAGGATCTGCCAAAGAGCTTTCCAACGAGGCATGGCTTTCCCTCCTGGCTCTTCGGGCGTGGGAGCTGTCGCCAGAGCCGCGGCCCTACCGGAAAATGCTTCGCAGGCTGGCGCAGCGGCGACACGTGGGCTCCGGTGTCGCCGAGTCTGACAGCCGCCGGAAAGCCCGCAGCCCCACGGGCTGTGGGGCCAGGCGAGCGGTTGCCAAAGAGCTTTCCAAGGAGGCACGGCTTTCCCTCCTGGCTCTTCGGGCGTGGGAGCTCTCGCCTGAGCTGCGGCCCTACCGGAAAATGCTTCGCAGGCTGGCCTGGCGGCGACACGTGGGCACCGGTGTCGCCGAGGCTGACGGCCGCCGGAAAGCCCGCAGCCCCACGGGCTGTGGGGCCACGCGAGCGTCTGCCAAAGAACTTTCCAACGAGGCACGGCTATACCTCCTGGCTCTTCGGGCGTGGGAGCTGTCGCCAGAACCGCGGCCCTACCGGAAAATGCTTCGCAGGCTTGCCTGGCGGCGCCACGTGGGCACCGGTGTCGCCGAGTCTGACGGCCGCTGGAAAGCCCGCAGCCCCACGGGCTGTGGGGCCACGCGAGCGGCTGCCAAAGAGCTTTCCAAGGAGGCACGGCTTTCCCTCCTGGCTCTTCGGGCGTGGGAGCTGTCGCCAGAGCCGCGGCCCTACCGGAAAATGCTTCGCAGGCTGGCCTGGCGGCGACACGTGGGCGCCGGTGTCGCCGAGGCTGACAGCCGCCGGAAAGCCCGCAGCCCCACGGGCTGTGGGGCCACGCGAGCAGCTGCCAAAGAGCTTTCCAAGGAGGCACGGCTTTCCCTCCTGGCTCTTCGGGCGTGGGAGCTGTCGCCAGAGCCGCGGCCCTACCGGAAAATGCTTCGCAGGCTGGCGCAGCGGCGCCACGTGGGCACCGGTGTCGCCGAGTCTGACGGCCGCTGGAAAGCCCGCAGCCCCACGGGCTGTGGGGCCACGCGAGCGGCTGCCAAAGATCTTTCCAAGGAGGCACGGCTTTCCCTCCTGGCTCTTCGGGCGTGGGAGCTGTCGCCAGAGCCGCGGCCCTACCGGAAAATTCTTCGCAGGCTGGTGCGGGGGTGCCACGTGGTCAAAGGTGTCGCCGAGGCTGATGGCCGCTGGAAAGCCCGCAGCCCCACTTGCTGTGGGGCCACGCGAACGGCTGCCAGAGAGCTTTCCAACGAGGCACGCCTTTCCCTCCTGGCTCTTTGGGCATGGGAGCTGTCGCCAGAGCTGCGGCCCTACCGGAAAATGCTTCGCAGGCTGGCGTGGCCGCGCCACATGGGCGCCGGTGTCGCCGAGGCTGACGGCCGCCGGAAAGACCGCAGCCCCACGGGCTTTGGGGCCACGCGAGCGGCTGCCAAAGAGCTTTCCAAGGAGGCACGGCTTTCCCTCCTGGCTCTTCGGGCGTGGGAGCTCTCGCCAGAGCCGCGGCCCTACCGGAAAATGCTTCGCACACATGGCGTGGCGGCGCCACGTGGGGGCCGGTGTCGCCGAGTCTGACGGCCACCGGAAAGCCCGCAGCCCCACGGGCTGTGGGGCCACGCGAGCGGCTGCGAAAGAGTTTTCCAACGAGGCACGGCTTTTCCTCCTGGCTCTTCGGGCGTGCGAGCTGTCGCCAGAGCCGCGGCCCTACCGGAAAATGCTTCGCAGGCTGGCGCAGCGGCTACACGTGGGCGCCGGTGTCGCCGAGGCTGACGGCCGCCGGAAAGCCCGCAGCCCCACGGGTTGTGGGGCCACGCGAGCGGCTGCCAAAGAGCTTTCCAAGGAGGCACGGCTTTCCCTCCTGGCTCTTCGGGCGTGGGAGCTGTCGCCAGAGCCGCAGCCCTACCGGAAAATGCTTCGCAGGCTGGCACGGCCGCGCCACGTGGGCGCCGGAGGCGCCGAGGCTGATGGCCGCTGGAAAGCCCGCAGCCCCACTTGCTGTGGGGCCACGCGAACGGCTGCCAAAGAGCTTTCCAACGAGGCACGGCTTTCCCTCCTGGCTCTTCGGGCGTGGGAGCTGTCGCCAGAGCCGCGGCCCTACCGGAAAATGCTTCGCACACATGGCGTGGCGGCGCCATGTGGGGGCCGGTGTCGCCGAGTCTGACGGCCACCGGAAAGCCCGCAGCCCCACGGGCTGTGGGGCCACGCGAGCGGCTGCGAAAGAGTTTTCCAACGAGGCACGGCTTTTCCTCCTGGCTCTTCGGGCGTGCGAGCTGTCGCCAGAGCCGCGGCCCTACCGGAAAATGCTTTGCAGGCTGGCGTGGCCGCGCCACATGGGCGCCGCTGTCGCCGAGTCTGACGGCCGCTGGAAAGCCCGCAGCCCCACGGGCTGTGGGGCCACGCGAGCGGCTGCGAAAGAGCTTTCCAAGGAGGCACGGCTTTCCCTCCTGGCTCTTCGGGCGTGGGAGCTGTCGCCAGAGCCGCGGCCCTACCGGAAAATGCTTCGCATGCTGGCGCAGCGGCTACACGTGGGCGCCGGTGTCGCCGAGGCTGATGGCCGCTGGAAAGCCCGCAGCCCCACGGGCTGTGGGGCCACACGAGCGACTGCCAAAGAGCTTTCCAAGGAGGCACGGCTTTCCCTCCTGGCTCTTCGGGCGTGGGAGCTGTCACCTGAGCCGCGGCCCTACCGGAAAATGCTTCGCAGGCTGTCACGGCCGCGCAACGTGGGCGCCAGAGGCGTCGAGGCTGACGGCCGCCGGAAAGCCCGCAGCCCCACGGGCTGTGGGGCCACGCGAGCGGCTGCCAAAGAGCTTTCCAAGGAGGCACAGCTTTCCCTCCTGGCTCTTCGGGCGTGGGAGCTGTCACCTGAGCCGCGGCCCTACCGGAAAATGCTTCGCAGGCTGGCGTGGCGGCGCCACGTGGGCACCGGTGTCGCCGAGGCTGACGGCCGCCGGAAAGCCCGCAGCCCCACGGGCTGTGGGGCCACGCGAGGATCTGCCAAAGAGCTTTCCAACGAGGCATGGCTTTCCCTCCTGGCTCTTCGGGCGTGGGAGCTGTCGCCAGAGCCGCGGCCCTACCGGAAAATGCTTCGCAGGCTGGCGCAGCGGCGACACGTGGGCGTCGGTGTCGCCGAGTCTGACAGCCGCCGGAAAGCCCGCAGCCCCACGGGCTGTGGGGCCAGGCGAGCGGCTGCCAAAGAGCTTTCCAAGGAGGCACGGCTTTCCCTCCTGGCTCTTCGGGCGTGGGAGCTGTCGCCAGAGCCGCGGCCCTACCGGAAAATGCTTCGCAGGCTGGCACGGCCGCGCCACGTGGGCGCCGGAGGCGCCGAGGCTGATGGCCGCTGGAAAGCCCGCAGCCCCACTTGCTGTGGGGCCACGCGAACGGCTGCCAAAGAGCTTTCCAACGAGGCACGGCTTTCCCTCCTGGCTCTTCGGGCATGGGAGCTGTCGCCAGAGCCGCGGCCCTACCGGAAAATGCTTCGCAGGCTGGCGTGGCCGCGCCACATGGGCGCCGGTGTCGCCGAGGCTGACGGCCGCCGGAAAGCCCGCAGCCCCACTGGCTGTGGGGCCACGCGAGCGGCTGCCAAAGAGCTTTCCAAGGAGGCACGGCTTTCCCTCCTGGCTCTTCGGGCGTGGGAGCTGTCGCCAGAGCCGCGGCCCTACCGGAAAATGCTTCGCAGGCTGGCCTGGCGGCGACACTTGGGCGCCGGTGTCGCCGAGGCTGACAGCCGCCGGAAAGCCCGCAGCCCCACGGGCTTTGGGGCCACGCGAGGAGCTGCCAAAGAGCTTTCCAATGAGGCACGGCTTTCCCTCCTGGCTCTTCGGGCGTGGGAGCTGTCGCCAGAGCCGCGGCCCTACCGGAAAATGCTTCGCAGGCTGGCGCAGCGGCGCCACGTGGGCACCGGTGTCGCCGAGTCTGACGGCCGCTGGAAAGCCCGCAGCCCCACGGGCTGTGGGGCCACGCGAGCGGCTGCCAAAGAGCTTTCCAAGGAGGCACGGCTTTCCCTCCTGGCTCTTCGGGCGTGGGAGCTGTCGCCAGAGCCGCGGCCCTACCGGAAAATTCTTCGCAGGCTGGTGCGGGGGTGCCACGTGGTCAAAGGTGTCGCCGAGGCTGATGGCCGCTGGAAAGCCCGCAGCCCCACTTGCTGTGGGGCCACGCGAACGGCTGCCAGAGAGCTTTCCAACGAGGCACGGCTTTCCCTCCTGGCTCTTTGGGCATGGGAGCTGTCGCCAGAGCTGCGGCCCTACCGGAAAATGCTTCGCAGGCTGGCGTGGCCGCGCCACATGGGCGCCGGTGTCGCCGAGGCTGACGGCCGCCGGAAAGACCGCAGCCCCACGGGCTGTGGGGCCACGCGAGCGGCTGCCAAAGAGCTTTCCAAGGAGGCACGGCTTTCCCTCCTGGCTCTTCGGGCGTGGGAGCTGTCGCCAGAGCCGCGGCCCTACCGGAAAATGCTTCGCACACATGGCGTGGCGGCGCCATGTGGGGGCCGGTGTCGCCGAGTCTGACGGCCACCGGAAAGCCCGCAGCCCCACGGGCTGTGGGGCCACGCGAGCGGCTGCGAAAGAGTTTTCCAACGAGGCACGGCTTTTCCTCCTGGCTCTTCGGGCGTGCGAGCTGTCGCCAGAGCCGCGGCCCTACCGGAAAATGCTTTGCAGGCTGGCGTGGCCGCGCCACATGGGCGCCGCTGTCGCCGAGTCTGACGGCCGCTGGAAAGCCCGCAGCCCCACGGGCTGTGGGGCCACGCGAGCGGCTGCGAAAGAGCTTTCCAAGGAGGCACGGCTTTCCCTCCTGGCTCTTCGGGCGTGGGAGCTGTCGCCAGAGCCGCGGCCCTACCGGAAAATGCTTCGCATGCTGGCGCAGCGGCTACACGTGGGCGCCGGTGTCGCCGAGGCTGATGGCCGCTGGAAAGCCCGCAGCCCCACGGTCTGTGGGGCCACACGAGCGACTGCCAAAGAGCTTTCCAAGGAGGCACGGCTTTCCCTCCTGGCTCTTCGGGCGTGGGAGCTGTCACCTGAGCCGCGGCCCTACCGGAAAATGCTTCGCAGGCTGTCACGGCCGCGCAACGTGGGCGCCAGAGGCGCCGAGGCTGACGGCCGCCGGAAAGCCCGCAGCCCCACGGGCTGTGGGGCCACGCGAGCGGCTGCCAAAGAGCTTTCCAAGGAGGCACAGCTTTCCCTCCTGGCTCTTCGGGCGTGGGAGCTGTCACCTGAGCCGCGGCCCTACCGGAAAATGCTTCGCAGGCTGGCGTGGCGGCGCCACGTGGGCACCGGTGTCGCCGAGGCTGACGGCCGCCGGAAAGCCCGCAGCCCCACGGGCTGTGGGGCCACGCGAGGATCTGCCAAAGAGCTTTCCAACGAGGCATGGCTTTCCCTCCTGGCTCTTCGGGCGTGGGAGCTGTCGCCAGAGCCGCGGCCCTACCGGAAAATGCTTCGCAGGCTGGCGCAGCGGCGACACGTGGGCGTCGGTGTCGCCGAGTCTGACAGCCGCCGGAAAGCCCGCAGCCCCACGGGCTGTGGGGCCAGGCGAGCGGCTGCCAAAGAGCTTTCCAAGGAGGCACGGCTTTCCCTCCTGGCTCTTCGGGCGTGGGAGCTGTCGCCAGAGCCGCGGCCCTACCGGAAAATGCTTCGCAGGCTGGCACGGCCGCGCCACGTGGGCGCCGGAGGCGCCGAGGCTGACGGCCGCCGGAAAGACCGCAGCCCCACGGGCTGTGGGGCCACGCGAGCGGCTGCCAAAGAGCTTTCCAACGAGGCACGGCTTTCCCTCTTGGTTCTTCGGGCGTGGGAGCTGTCGCCAGAGCCGCGGCCCTACCGGAAAATGCTTCGCAGGCTGGCCTGGCGGCGCCACGTGGGCACCGGTGTCGCCGAGTCTGACGGCCGCTGGAAAGCCCGCAGCCCCACGGGCTGTGGTGCCACGCGAGCGGCTGCGAAAGAGTTTTCCAACGAGGCACGGCTTTTCCTCCTGGCTCTTCGGGCGCGCGAGCTGTCGCCAGAGCCGCGGCCCTGCCGGAAAATGCTTCGCAGGCTGGCGTGGCCGCGCCACATGGGCGCCGGTGTCGCCGAGGCTGACGGCCGCCGGAAAGACCGCAGCCCCACGGGCTGTGGGGCCACGCGAGCGGCTGCCAAAGAGCTTTCCAAGGAGGCACGGCTTTCCCTCCTGGCTCTTCGGGCGTGGGAGCTCTCGCCTGAGCTGCGGCCCTACCGGAAAAAGGTTCGCAGGCTGGCCTGGCGGCGCCACATGGACACCGGTGTCGCCGAGGCTGACGGCCGCTGGAAAGCCCGCAGCCCCACGGGCTGTGGGGCCACGCGAGGATCTGCTAAAGAGCTTTCCAACGAGGCATGGCTTTCCCTCCTGGCTCTTCGGGCGTGGGAGCTGTCGCCAGAGCCGCGGCCCTACCGGAAAATGCTTCGCAGGCTGGCGCAGCGGCGACACGTGGGCTCCGGTGTCGCCGAGTCTGACAGCCGCCGGAAAGCCCGCAGCCCCACGGGCTGTGGGGCCAGGCGAGCGGTTGCCAAAGAGCTTTCCAAGGAGGCACGGCTTTCCCTCCTGGCTCTTCGGGCGTGGGAGCTCTCGCCTGAGCTGCGGCCCTACCGGAAAATGCTTCGCAGGCTGGCCTGGCGGCGACACGTGGGCACCGGTGTCGCCGAGGCTGACGGCCGCCGGAAAGCCCGCAGCCCCACGGGCTGTGGGGCCACGCGAGCGTCTGCCAAAGAACTTTCCAACGAGGCACGGCTATCCCTCCTGGCTCTTCGGGCGTGGGAGCTGTCGCCAGAACCGCGGCCCTACCGGAAAATGCTTCGCAGGCTTGCCTGGCGGCGCCACGTGGGCACCGGTGTCGCCGAGTCTGACGGCCGCTGGAAAGCCCGCAGCCCCACGGGCTGTGGGGCCACGCGAGCGGCTGCCAAAGAGCTTTCCAAGGAGGCACGGCTTTCCCTCCTGGCTCTTCGGGCGTGGGAGCTGTCGCCAGAGCCGCGGCCCTACCGGAAAATGCTTCGCAGGCTGGCCTGGCGGCGACACGTGGGCGCCGGTGTCGCCGAGGCTGACAGCCGCCGGAAAGCCCGCAGCCCCACGGGCTGTGGGGCCACGCGAGCAGCTGCCAAAGAGCTTTCCAACGAGGCACGGCTTTCCCTCCTGGCTCTTCGGGCGTGGGAGCTGTCGCCAGAGCCGCGGCCCTACCGGAAAATGCTTCGCAGGCTGGCGCAGCGGCGCCACGTGGGCACAGGTGTCGCCGAGGCTGACGGCCGCTGGAAAGCCCGCAGCCCCACGGGCTGTGGGGCCACGCGAGCGGCTGCCAAAGAGCTTTCCAAGGAGGCACGGCTTTCCCTCCTGGCTCTTCGGGCGTGGGAGCTGTCGCCAGAGCCGCGGCCCTACCGGAAAATTCTTCGCAGGCTGGTGCGGGGGTGCCACGTGGTCAAAGGTGTCGCCGAGGCTGATGGCCGCTGGAAAGCCCGCAGCCCCACTTGCTGTGGGGCCACGCGAACGGCTGCCAGAGAGCTTTCCAACGAGGCACGGCTTTCCCTCCTGGCTCTTTGGGCATGGGAGCTGTCGCCAGAGCTGCGGCCCTACCGGAAAATGCTTCGCAGGCTGGCGTGGCCGCGCCACATGGGCGCCGGTGTCGCCGAGGCTGACGGCCGCCGGAAAGACCGCAGCCCCACGGGCTGTGGGGCCACGCGAGCGGCTGCCAAAGAGCTTTCCAAGGAGGCACGGCTTTCCCTCCTGGCTCTTCGGGCGTGGGAGCTCTCGCCAGAGCCGCGGCCCTACCGGAAAATGCTTCGCAGGCTGGCGTGGCGGCGCCACGTGGGCACCGGTGTCGCCGAGTCTGACGGCCACCGGAAAGCCCGCAGCCCCACGGGCTGTGGGGCCACGCGAGCGGCTGCGAAAGAGTTTTCCAACGAGGCACGGCTTTTCCTCCTGGCTCTTCGGGCGTGCGAGCTGTCGCCAGAGCCGCGGCCCTACCGGAAAATGCTTCGCAGGCTGGCGCAGCGGCTACACGTGGGCGCCGGTGTCGCCGAGGCTGACGGCCGCCGGAAAGCCCGCAGCCCCACGGGTTGTGGGGCCACGCGAGCGGCTGCCAAAGAGCTTTCCAAGGAGGCACGGCTTTCCCTCCTGGCTCTTCGGGCGTGGGAGCTGTCGCCAGAGCCGCAGCCCTACCGGAAAATGCTTCGCAGGCTGGCACGGCCGCGCCACGTGGGCGCCGGAGGCGCCGAGGCTGATGGCCGCTGGAAAGCCCGCAGCCCCACTTGCTGTGGGGCCACGCGAACGGCTGCCAAAGAGCTTTCCAACGAGGCACGGCTTTCCCTCCTGGCTCTTCGGGCATGGGAGCTGTCGCCAGAGCCGCGGCCCTACCGGAAAATGCTTCGCAGGCTGGCGTGGCCGCGCCACATGGGCGCCGGTGTCGCCGAGGCTGACGGCCGCCGGAAAGCCCGCAGCCCCACTGGCTGTGGGGCCACGCGAGCGGCTGCCAAAGAGCTTTCCAAGGAGGCACGGCTTTCCCTCCTGGCTCTTCGGGCGTGGGAGCTGTCGCCAGAGCCGCGGCCCTACCGGAAAATGCTTCGCAGGCTGGCCTGGCGGCGACACGTGGGCGCCGGTGTCGCCGAGGCTGACAGCCGCCGGAAAGCCCGCAGCCCCACGGGCTTTGGGGCCACGCGAGCAGCTGCCAAAGAGCTTTCCAATGAGGCACGGCTTTCCCTCCTGGCTCTTCGGGCGTGGGAGCTGTCGCCAGAGCCGCGGCCCTACCGGAAAATGCTTCGCAGGCTGGCGCAGCGGCGCCACGTGGGCACCGGTGTCGCCGAGTCTGACGGCCGCTGGAAAGCCCGCAGCCCCACGGGCTGTGGGGCCACGCGAGCGGCTGCCAAAGAGCTTTCCAAGGAGGCACGGCTTTCCCTCCTGGCTCTTCGGGCGTGGGAGCTGTCGCCAGAGCCGCGGGCCCTACCGGAAAATTCTTCGCAGGCTGGTGCGGGGGTGCCACGTGGTCAAAGGTGTCGCCGAGGCTGATGGCCGCTGGAAAGCCCGCAGCCCCACTTGCTGTGGGGCCACGCGAACGGCTGCCAGAGAGCTTTCCAACGAGGCACGGCTTTCCCTCCTGGCTCTTTGGGCATGGGAGCTGTCGCCAGAGCTGCGGCCCTACCGGAAAATGCTTCGCAGGCTGGCGTGGCCGCGCCACATGGGCGCCGGTGTCGCCGAGGCTGACGGCCGCCGGAAAGACCGCAGCCCCACGGGCTGTGGGGCCACGCGAGCGGCTGCCAAAGAGCTTTCCAAGGAGGCACGGCTTTCCCTCCTGGCTCTTCGGGCGTGGGAGCTGTCGCCAGAGCCGCGGCCCTACCGGAAAATGCTTCGCAGGCTGGCGTGGCGGCGCCACGTGGGCACCGGTGTCGCCGAGTCTGACGGCCACCGGAAAGCCCGCAGCCCCACGGGCTGTGGGGCCACGCGAGCGGCTGCGAAAGAGTTTTCCAACGAGGCACGGCTTTTCCTCCTGGCTCTTCGGGCGTGCGAGCTGTCGCCAGAGCCGCGGCCCTACCGGAAAATGCTTTGCAGGCTGGCGTGGCCGCGCCACATGGGCGCCGCTGTCGCCGAGGCTGACGGCCGCTGGAAAGCCCGCAGCCCCACGGGCTGTGGGGCCACATGAGCGACTGCCAAAGAGCTTTCCAAGGAGGCACGGCTTTCCCTCCTGGCTCTTCGGGCGTGGGAGGTCTCGCCTGAGCTGCGGCCCTACCGGAAAATGCTTCGCAGGCTGGCGCGGCGGAGCCACGTGGGCACCGGTGTCACCGAGGCTGATGGCCGCTGGAAAGCCCGCAGCCCCACGGGCTGTGGGGCCACACGAGCGACTGCCAAAGAGCTTTCCAAGGAGGCACGGCTTTCCCTCCTGGCTCTTCGGGCGTGGGAGCTGTCACCTGAGCCGCGGCCCTACCGGAAAATGCTTCGCAGGCTGTCACGGCCGCGCAACGTGGGCGCCAGAGGCGCCGAGGCTGACGGCCGCCGGAAAGCCCGCAGCCCCACGGGCTGTGGGGCCACGCGAGCGGCTGCCAAAGAGCTTTCCAAGGAGGCACAGCTTTCCCTCCTGGCTCTTCGGGCGTGGGAGCTGTCACCTGAGCCGCGGCCCTACCGGAAAATGCTTCGCAGGCTGGCGTGGCGGCGCCACGTGGGCACCGGTGTCGCCGAGGCTGACGGCCGCCGGAAAGCCCGCAGCCCCACGGGCTGTGGGGCCACGCGAGGATCTGCCAAAGAGCTTTCCAACGAGGCATGGCTTTCCCTCCTGGCTCTTCGGGCGTGGGAGCTGTCGCCAGAGCCGCGGCCCTACCGGAAAATGCTTCGCAGGCTGGCGCAGCGGCGACACGTGGGCGTCGGTGTCGCCGAGTCTGACAGCCGCCGGAAAGCCCGCAGCCCCACGGGCTGTGGGGCCAGGCGAGCGGCTGCCAAAGAGCTTTCCAAGGAGGCACGGCTTTCCCTCCTGGCTCTTCGGGCGTGGGAGCTGTCGCCAGAGCCGCGGCCCTACCGGAAAATGCTTCGCAGGCTGGCACGGCCGCGCCACGTGGGCGCCGGAGGCGCCGAGGCTGACGACCGCCGGAAAGACCGCAGCCCCACGGGCTGTGGGGCCACGCGAGCGGCTGCCAAAGAGCTTTCCAACGAGGCACGGCTTTCCCTCTTGGTTCTTCGGGCGTGGGAGCTGTCGCCAGAGCCGCGGCCCTACCGGAAAATGCTTCGCAGGCTGGCCTGGCGGCGCCACGTGGGCACCGGTGTCGCCGAGTCTGACGGCCGCTGGAAAGCCCGCAGCCCCACGGGCTGTGGTGCCACGCGAGCGGCTGCGAAAGAGTTTTCCAACGAGGCACGGCTTTTCCTCCTGGCTCTTCGGGCGCGCGAGCTGTCGCCAGAGCCGCGGCCCTACCGGAAAATGCTTCGCAGGCTGGCGTGGCCGCGCCACATGGGCGCCGGTGTCGCCGAGGCTGACGGCCGCCGGAAAGACCGCAGCCCCACGGGCTGTGGGGCCACGCGAGCGGCTGCCAAAGAGCTTTCCAAGGAGGCACGGCTTTCCCTCCTGGCTCTTCGGGCGTGGGAGCTCTCGCCTGAGCTGCGGCCCTACCGGAAAAAGGTTCGCAGGCTGGCCTGGCGGCGCCACATGGACACCGGTGTCGCCGAGGCTGACGGCCGCTGGAAAGCCCGCAGCCCCACGGGCTGTGGGGCCACGCGAGGATCTGCTAAAGAGCTTTCCAACGAGGCATGGCTTTCCCTCCTGGCTCTTCGGGCGTGGGAGCTGTCGCCAGAGCCGCGGCCCTACCGGAAAATGCTTCGCAGGCTGGCGCAGCGGCGACACGTGGGCTCCGGTGTCGCCGAGTCTGACAGCCGCCGGAAAGCCCGCAGCCCCACGGGCTGTGGGGCCAGGCGAGCGGTTGCCAAAGAGCTTTCCAAGGAGGCACGGCTTTCCCTCCTGGCTCTTCGGGCGTGGGAGCTGTCGCCAGAGCCGCGGCCCTACCGGAAAATGCTTCGCAGGCTGGCCTGGCGGCGACACGTGGGCGCCGGTGTCGCCGAGGCTGACAGCCGCCGGAAAGCCCGCAGCCCCACGGGCTGTGGGGCCACGCGAGCAGCTGCCAAAGAGCTTTCCAACGAGGCACGGCTTTCCCTCCTGGCTCTTCGGGCGTGGGAGCTGTCGCCAGAGCCGCGGCCCTACCGGAAAATGCTTCGCAGGCTGGCGCAGCGGCGCCACGTGGGCACAGGTGTCGCCGAGGCTGACGGCCGCTGGAAAGCCCGCAGCCCCACGGGCTGTGGGGCCACGCGAGCGGCTGCCAAAGAGCTTTCCAAGGAGGCACGGCTTTCCCTCCTGGCTCTTCGGGCGTGGGAGCTGTCGCCAGAGCCGCGGCCCTACCGGAAAATTCTTCGCAGGGCTGGTGCGGGGGTGCCACGTGGTCAAAGGTGTCGCCGAGGCTGATGGCCGCTGGAAAGCCCGCAGCCCCACTTGCTGTGGGGCCACGCGAACGGCTGCCAGAGAGCTTTCCAACGAGGCACGGCTTTCCCTCCTGGCTCTTTGGGCATGGGAGCTGTCGCCAGAGCTGCGGCCCTACCGGAAAATGCTTCGCAGGCTGGCGTGGCCGCGCCACATGGGCGCCGGTGTCGCCGAGGCTGACGGCCGCCGGAAAGACCGCAGCCCCACGGGCTGTGGGGCCACGCGAGCGGCTGCCAAAGAGCTTTCCAAGGAGGCACGGCTTTCCCTCCTGGCTCTTCGGGCGTGGGAGCTCTCGCCAGAGCCGCGGCCCTACCGGAAAATGCTTCGCAGGCTGGCGTGGCGGCGCCACGTGGGCACCGGTGTCGCCGAGTCTGACGGCCACCGGAAAGCCCGCAGCCCCACGGGCTGTGGGGCCACGCGAGCGGCTGCGAAAGAGTTTTCCCAACGAGGCACGGCTTTTTCCTCCTGGCTCTTCGGGCGTGCGAGCTGTCGCCAGAGCCGCGGCCCTACCGGAAAATGCTTCGCAGGCTGGCGCAGCGGCTACACGTGGGCGCCGGTGTCGCCGAGGCTGACGGCCGCCGGAAAGCCCGCAGCCCCACGGGTTGTGGGGCCACGCGAGCGGCTGCCAAAGAGCTTTCCAAGGAGGCACGGCTTTCCCTCCTGGCTCTTCGGGCGTGGGAGCTGTCGCCAGAGCCGCAGCCCTACCGGAAAATGCTTCGCAGGCTGGCACGGCCGCGCCACGTGGGCGCCGGAGGCGCCGAGGCTGATGGCCGCTGGAAAGCCCGCAGCCCCACTTGCTGTGGGGCCACGCGAACGGCTGCCAAAGAGCTTTCCAACGAGGCACGGCTTTCCCTCCTGGCTCTTCGGGCATGGGAGCTGTCGCCAGAGCCGCGGCCCTACCGGAAAATGCTTCGCAGGCTGGCGTGGCCGCGCCACATGGGCGCCGGTGTCGCCGAGGCTGACGGCCGCCGGAAAGCCCGCAGCCCCACTGGCTGTGGGGCCACGCGAGCGGCTGCCAAAGAGCTTTCCAAGGAGGCACGGCTTTCCCTCCTGGCTCTTCGGGCGTGGGAGCTGTCGCCAGAGCCGCGGCCCTACCGGAAAATGCTTCGCAGGCTGGCCTGGCGGCGACACGTGGGCGCCGGTGTCGCCGAGGCTGACAGCCGCCGGAAAGCCCGCAGCCCCACGGGCTTTGGGGCCACGCGAGCAGCTGCCAAAGAGCTTTCCAATGAGGCACGGCTTTCCCTCCTGGCTCTTCGGGCGTGGGAGCTGTCGCCAGAGCCGTGGCCCTACCGGAAAATTCTTCGCAGGCTGGTGCGGGGGTGCCACGTGGTCAAAGGTGTCGCCGAGGCTGATGGCCGCTGGAAAGCCCGCAGCCCCACTTGCTGTGGGGCCACGCGAACGGCTGCCAGAGAGCTTTCCAACGAGGCACGGCTTTCCCTCCTGGCTCTTTGGGCATGGGAGCTGTCGCCAGAGCTGCGGCCCTACCGGAAAATGCTTCGCAGGCTGGCGTGGCCGCGCCACATGGGCGCCGGTGTCGCCGAGGCTGACGGCCGCCGGAAAGACCGCAGCCCCACGGGCTGTGGGGCCACGCGAGCGGCTGCCAAAGAGCTTTCCAAGGAGGCACGGCTTTCCCTCCTGGCTCTTCGGGCGTGGGAGCTGTCGCCAGAGCCGCGGCCCTACCGGAAAATGCTTCGCACACATGGCGTGGCGGCGCCATGTGGGGGCCGGTGTCGCCGAGTCTGACGGCCACCGGAAAGCCCGCAGCCCCACGGGCTGTGGGGCCACGCGAGCGGCTGCGAAAGAGTTTTCCAACGAGGCACGGCTTTTCCTCCTGGCTCTTCGGGCGTGCGAGCTGTCGCCAGAGCCGCGGCCCTACCGGAAAATGCTTTGCAGGCTGGCGTGGCCGCGCCACATGGGCGCCGCTGTCGCCGAGTCTGACGGCCGCTGGAAAGCCCGCAGCCCCACGGGCTGTGGGGCCACGCGAGCGGCTGCGAAAGAGCTTTCCAAGGAGGCACGGCTTTCCCTCCTGGCTCTTCGGGCGTGGGAGCTGTCGCCAGAGCCGCGGCCCTACCGGAAAATGCTTCGCAGGCTGGCGCAGCGGCTACACGTGGGCGCCGGTGTCGCCGAGGCTGATGGCCGCTGGAAAGCCCGCAGCCCCACGGGCTGTGGGGCCACACGAGCGACTGCCAAAGAGCTTTCCAAGGAGGCACGGCTTTCCCTCCTGGCTCTTCGGGCGTGGGAGCTGTCACCTGAGCCGCGGCCCTACCGGAAAATGCTTCGCAGGCTGTCACGGCCGCGCAACGTGGGCGCTCAGAGGCGCCGAGGCTGACGGCCGCCGGAAAGCCCGCAGCCCCACGGGCTGTGGGGCCACGCGAGCGGCTGCCAAAGAGCTTTCCAAGGAGGCACAGCTTTCCCTCCTGGCTCTTCGGGCGTGGGAGCTGTCACCTGAGCCGCGGCCCTACCGGAAAATGCTTCGCAGGCTGCGTGGCGGCGCCACGTGGGCACCGGTGTCGCCGAGGCTGACGGCCGCCGGAAAGCCCGCAGCCCCACGGGCTGTGGGGCCACGCGAGGATCTGCCAAAGAGCTTTCCAACGAGGCATGGCTTTCCCTCCTGGCTCTTCGGGCGTGGGAGCTGTCGCCAGAGCCGCGGCCCTACCGGAAAATGCTTCGCAGGCTGGCGCAGCGGCGACACGTGGGCGTCGGTGTCGCCGAGTCTGACAGCCGCCGGAAAGCCCGCAGCCCCACGGGCTGTGGGGCCAGGCGAGCGGCTGCCAAAGAGCTTTCCAAGGAGGCACGGCTTTCCCTCCTGGCTCTTCGGGCGTGGGAGCTGTCGCCAGAGCCGCGGCCCTACCGGAAAATGCTTCGCAGGCTGGCACGGCCGCGCCACGTGGGCGCCGGAGGCGCCGAGGCTGACGGCCGCCGGAAAGACCGCAGCCCCACGGGCTGTGGGGCCACGCGAGCGGCTGCCAAAGAGCTTTCCAACGAGGCACGGCTTTCCCTCTTGGTTCTTCGGGCGTGGGAGCTGTCGCCAGAGCCGCGGCCCTACCGGAAAATGCTTCGCAGGCTGGCCTGGCGGCGCCACGTGGGCACCGGTGTCGCCGAGTCTGACGGCCGCTGGAAAGCCCGCAGCCCCACGGGCTGTGGTGCCACGCGAGCGGCTGCGAAAGAGTTTTCCAACGAGGCACGGCTTTTCCTCCTGGCTCTTCGGGCGCGCGAGCTGTCGCCAGAGCCGCGGCCCTGCCGGAAAATGCTTCGCAGGCTGGCGTGGCCGCGCCACATGGGCGCCGGTGTCGCCGAGGCTGACGGCCGCCGGAAAGACCGCAGCCCCACGGGCTGTGGGGCCACGCGAGCGGCTGCCAAAGAGCTTTCCAAGGAGGCACGGCTTTCCCTCCTGGCTCTTCGGGCGTGGGAGCTCTCGCCTGAGCTGCGGCCCTACCGGAAAAAGGTTCGCAGGCTTGCGGCTGGTGGCGCCACGTGGGCACCAGTGCCGCCAAGGCTGACAGCTGCTGGAAAGCCCGCAGCCCCACGGGCTGTGAGGCCACGTGAGCGGCTGCCAAAGAGCTTTCCAACGAGGCACGGCTTTCCCTCCTGGCTCTTCAGGCGTGGGAGCTGTCGCCAGAGCCGCGGCCCTACCGGAAAATGCTTCGCAGGCTTGCGCGGTGGCGCCACGTGGGCACCAGTGCCGCCAAGGCTGACAGCTGCTGGAAAGCCCGCAGCCCCACGGGCTGTGAGGGCCACGTGAGCGGCTGCCAAAGAGCTTTCCAACGAGGCACGGCTTTCCCTCCTGGCTCTTCAGGCGTGGGAGCTGTCGCCAGAGCCGCGGCCCTACCGGAAAATGCTTCGCAGGCTTGCGCGGTGGCGCCACGTGGGCACCAGTGCCGCCAAGGCTGACAGCTGCTGGAAAGCCCGCAGCCCCACGGGCTGTGGGGCCACGTGAGCGGCTGCCAAAGAGCTTTCCAACGAGGCACGGCTTTCCCTCCTGGCTCTTCAGGCGTGGGAGCTGTCGCCAGAGCCGCGGCCCTACCGGAAAATGCTTCGCAGGCTTGTGCGGTGGCGCCACGTGGGCACCAGTGCCGCCAAGGCTGACAGCTGCTGGAAAGCCCGCAGCCCCACGGGCTGTGAGGCCACGTGAGCGGCTGCCAAAGAGCTTTCCAACGAGGCACGGCTTTCCCTCCTGGCTCTTCAGGCGTGGGAGCTGTCGCCAGAGCCGCGGCCCTACCGGAAAATGCTTCGCAGGCTTGCGCGGCGGCGCCACGTGGGCACCAGTGCCGCCAAGGCTGACAGCTGCTGGAAAGCCCGCAGCCCCACGGGCTGTGAGGCCACGTGAGCGGCTGCCAAAGAGCTTTCCAACGAGGCACGGCTTTCCCTCCTGGCTCTTCAGGCGTGGGAGCTGTCGCCAGAGCCGCGGCCCTACCGGAAAATGCTTCGCAGGCTTGCGCGGTGGCGCCACGTGGGCACCAGTGCCGCCAAGGCTGACAGCTGCTGGAAAGCCCGCAGCCCCACGGGCTGTGAGGCCACGTGAGCGGCTGCCAAAGAGTTTTCCAACGAGGCACGGCTTTCCCTCCTGGCTCTTCAGGCGTGGGAGCTGTCGCCAGAGCCGCGGCCCTACCGGAAAATGCTTCGCAGGCTTGCGCGGTGGCGCCACGTGGGCACCAGTGCCGCCAAGGCTGTCAGCTGCTGGAAAGCCCGCAGCCCCACGGGCTGTGAGGCCACGTGAGCGGCTGCCAAAGAGCTTTCCAACGAGGCACGGCTTTCCCTCCTGGCTCTTCAGGCGTGGGAGCTGTCGCCAGAGCCGCGGCCCTACCGGAAAATGCTTCGCAGGCTTGCGCGGTGGCGCCACGTGGGCACCAGTGCCGCCAAGGCTGACAGCTGCTGGAAAGCCCGCAGCCCCACGGGCTGTGAGGCCACGTGAGCGGCTGCCAAAGAGCTTTCCAACGAGGCACGGCTTTCCCTCCTGGCTCTTCAGGCGTGGGAGCTGTCGCCAGAGCCGCGGCCCTACCGGAAAATGCTTCGCAGGCTTGCGCGGCGGCGCCACGTGGGGCACCAGTGCCGCCAAGGCTGACAGCTGCTAGAAAGCCCGCAGCCCCACGGGCTGTGAGGCCACGTGAGCGGCTGCCAAAGAGCTTTCCAACGAGGCACGGCTTTCCCTCCTGGCTCTTCAGGCGTGGGAGCTGTCGCCAGAGCCGCGGCCCTACCGGAAAATGCTTCGCAGGCTTGCGCGGTGGTGCCACGTGGGCACCAGTGCCGCCAAGGCTGACAGCTGCTGGAAAGCCCGCAGCCCCACGGGCTGTGAGGCCACGTGAGCGGCTGCCAAAGAGCTTTCCAACGAGGCACGGCTTTCCCTCCTGGCTCTTCAGGCGTGGGAGCTGTCGCCAGAGCCGCGGCCCTACCGGAAAATGCTTCGCAGGCTTGCGCGGCGGCGCCACGTGGGCACCAGTGCCGCCAAGGCTGACAGCTGCTGGAAAGCCCGCAGCCCCACGGGCTGTGGGGCCACGTGAGCGGCTGCCAAAGAGCTTTCCAACGAGGCACGGCTTTCCCTCCTGGCTCTTCAGGCGTGGGAGCTGTCGCCAGAGCCGCGGCCCCTACCGGAAAATGCTTCGCAGGCTTGCGCGGCGGCGCCACATGGGCACCAGTGCCGCCAAGGCTGACAGCTGCTGGAAAGCCCGCAAGCCCCACGGGCTGTGAGGCCACGTGAGCGGCTGCCAAAGAGCTTTCCAACGAGGCACGGCTTTCCCTCCTGGCTCTTCAGGCGTGGGGAGATGTTGCCTAGAGCCGCTCCCTACCGGAAAATG